>NW_025065163.1:0-241470 GCF_019207285.1 Ogataea haglerorum
TTTTTTTTTTTTTTTTTTTTTTTTTTTTTTTTTTTTTTTTTTTTTTTTTTTTTTTTTTTTTTTTTTTTTTTTTTTTTCGGTCAAAGGTCAGGTCAGTCAGTATGGCTCGAAACGCAAATATTCGGAAGCAACAATTCAAGATCCGGGTAAAATGATCATTTTTCGCAAAAAATCGATATCAGCTGATGTCAATAATTCCGTGTTGGCTACGTTTAAGTTCGAGACGTTTTCAAGTCCAGCGGACAAGATCATGTTTTTTGATGTCCACCTGTGTGTGTGGCTATTGTAGATAATGTTATTTTCCTGAACCTGGACATCACAATAGAAAAAAAAAAGCAGTTTAACAAGATGTAGTGCGCAGGGTCCAAAAATCCTTGCACGACATTTTAGTCTAGTAACATCCTTCGTCTTCTAGATAATTTAACTCTTTTATTCAGTCTCCAGACCGTATTTATTTTTCCCTTATTGTCTCTGCATCCCCATCAAAACCGATCTTAACCATCAACTTAACTCAGGCGAGACTCCAAATCAAAAACTTTTCCCGATATATCTCTTAATTAATCTTAAAGTTTATTTTATATTTGCAACTGAACTGAGCATCGCAAGAGAGAGTATCTCAATAATGACGTCGCCGGAGCTGACGGAATCGGTCAATCCTCTATATGTCATCAAGATGTACGAAGACTCAGCCGTGTTGGAGAATCTCTTGGCAGTCTTCAAAAATACATACAACTATCCCGACGTCAACTGTGAAGTGCTGAAGGGCAACTCTGAATCCCCGAGGACCGTCTTCGCTAGATTTGAGGAGAAAGAACATTTTGAGAAGTTCGGGGAGTTCCTTGAACAGCGTGATATAGAGTACGAGCATGTTGCCACAGAGCACGAGCTCAAAAAACAATTACCCGGAAATCTTTATGTTAGAGGTTTACTCCCCACAACGACGTCCGAGGATCTAGTGAGGATATTCAGCAGGTATGGAGCCCTTGTATCGTGCAAGATCATATACGATGATTATGGAGTATCGAAAGGGTATGGTTTTATCAATTTTGCGGATCGGATTGATGCTCAAAAAGCCATCGATAACCTCAATGGCGTCAATGTCGATGGCAACCATCTGTTTGTCAACCATCATATTTCCAAAAGAGACAGACTCAAAGAGCTAGAGATGAAGAAGCTAAAATACACCAACCTTTATGTGAAGAACTTTCCCGACGACCTGTCGAAAGAAAAGCTGGCAGAGGTTTTCGGTCAGTACGGAGACGTCGAGTCCGTTTTTCTACCCCAAGGAACCGGAAACCACAATAGAGGCTACGCATTCATTAACTTTAAAAGCCACGAGGATGCGGTCAAAGCACAAGAAAATTTAGATGGATTTGAAATCGCTTCCGGATATAAATTACAGCTCGGAAAGGCTGAGCGAAGGAAGGACCGGATGCAAAATCAGATGAATAGTTATAAACCGAGCTACCTTCCGTTCCAACCACAGTACATGCCTCCTCAGCCAGAGCACTCCAACAATCTTTACCCCTCCTTTATTGTTTCGCCAGATTCAAATCTCATTTCGACTGCAACCGGCCTTCCAATAGCAGGTCCACAATACCAGGATTCAAACTTGTACATAATACACCTGCCGTTGGAATACAAAGACCAAGACCTTTACGAACTATTTGCACCTTTTGGCCAAATCATGTCAGCCAAAATCATGACATACCCACCAAATGATTCGGCAGTGATCGACGAAGGAGAAGAGGACACAGAAAGTAAGACGCGAGAGGGACGCTCTAGAGGATTTGGGTTTGTCTGTTTTAATAAACCTCTAGATGCATCAAAAGCATTGGTGTCGATGAATGGATATCGTGTCGATGATTCCCATGTTTTGGAAGTCTCCTTTGCTCAGAGAAAGGAGAACAAATTTGAGAAGGGAAGGTTGCATCACTATAATCAAAATCACCTTGGCAACTTCTACAATTATCTGAACCAGAATTTCACTAAGCGCAGTTTCAGCCTTCCAGCAAGCATGCACAGTGGAGGGTTCTTTCCAATGACAGCACCTTCCCCATCTCAGGTTTCTTATTCTCTAGTTGACAGTCCGGGAGTACCACAACCCGGTTCTCGTACAATGTCGGTGCCTTACATCTCTTACAATCCATACTATTATTATCCATACCCAATGCCTCCTGCTTCGCCGTTCGTCAAAGAAGGCGATACGGAAGAAGAGGGAGCAGAAGGCTCAGCAGACCAAGGTTAGAACAATAGAAATGAACATATATCAAAATCGGAACTTATAATACTTGTATAATCTTATATCTCTTTAATAAACACTCATGATACTCATAAACTTGGAGGGTACTCTTCTTTGACGCGCTGGAAATCTTCCATGATCGGTTCTTCGTCGTCCGCAACTTGCTCCACGCTTTTAACTTCGTCGATGTAGAACTTGAGCATCTCCTCAATGCCATTCTTCAATGTGATCTCGCTCGAGGAGCAACTCTTGCAAGCCCCGATCAGCCTCAAGAAAACAGTTCCCGTATTTTCATCAAATCTAACAAATTTGATATCGCCTCCGTCTTCCTGTATAGCAGGCTGAATTCTTGTGATCAAGAGTTCGTTGATCAAAGCAACAACTTCGTCTTCGTCTTCATAGCCATCAACATCTTCATTTTCTGCTGACTGCTCTCCCAGTATACTGACGTATTTCTGATTTATCACTGCCTGTCCTGAAGTTAAGTGTTCGGTCAAAATGGAAAAAATCTCGGGTTTTAGCAACGACCAACTGTGCTTCTCTCCCTTGATCACTGTTATGAAATTGTAGCCAAACAAGATCGACTTGATCGATTTGTCATTTACGCTTAAGAGCTTGAATGCCAGTTCAGACTTATTCAGTGCGTCTTTTATACCTGTGATCTCTAACGTAGGAGTGTTTGGAGATGGCAAAAACTTGAACTCTGAGGGCACAAACTTGAGCGCATTCTCGTTGGGTGTCGATTGTGTTTGGATAAACAGGCTTCGGAGCTGGCCGAGCAGTCCAAGGCGGCGAGACGTGTGACGGGAGGCGAACATTACTAAAGGAAATTATTATTTAAACTCCACTTTTTATCTATCCACTTTGGCATCGACGCGTCGATATCACTAGATTGGAATCTTTTCCATCATGTCGGGATTCTGTCTCCGTGGCAGCTTATACAGGTGGAATTGAAGAAGGAAGACCAAATCGAATAGCATTGTAACGAATATAAGCCCAAGCTTGCTTCTGTTTGCCTCCAGGAGCTTCCATAAGGTTGTTTTGTTTCTCAGCAAAAGCTCAACAATTGAGAAGAAACAGCCCGAAAGATCCAGTAGAATTTGCATCTTCGAGATGCCAAACATAGACCTTCTCTTTGCATTGTGTAGAACTTGTGGAATGTACTTCGTACAGCTGACAAGAATTTTGCAGTAGGAAAGGTTTAGCGTGAACTTCAAAAGCTGGTTTTTCTGGTTCCTGTAATAAATATTGTACAGCAAAAAGAGAGCGAACGCAGCATAGTAGCCTTTGACAAGCTTACTGAACTTGAACGAGGTTCTTGTGTTTTTTAGGCCCCACCACTGATTTCCCAGAATGATCTGTGACAAGAGTACAACGGTTAAAATCCAGCCGTGCACGGAGTAAGCCAGATCAATGACGGAGAGTAGCGGCATGTTGCCACCAAAAGCGCCTGCAAACTGCTTCCTTACTGTTTTGTTGAACACCTGGAGATAAATAGACGCTGTGTAGCACGAGTACCCAAGCAGGTTGAGAAGAGCGAAATCGAACGAGATGGAATCGGCGCTTCGAATCCTCAAATTCAGCAAAATGGTGGGATAGAAGGACACACTCCAGGCTAAGGCATAAAGCCAACCAGAAACGGTCGCCAGCTCTAAGCTCATTGCATAGGGGGAGGGTAGCTGAAATGAAAGTTGTTTTTAGCTCGTTTGTAAAGCTGACCTAAGCGAAACTCGTGCCGCGAAAAAACTCCTTGGAACATTCTACTGTATGGCCCGAACAAGAGCGATTGATTGAGATGGAGGGCTCGAAAATTAGTGACGTCCTCGTACGTAGGTCACAGACAAATGTGCTGAATAATCAGATATCATGGTCAAGACAAGGACATCTCGCCTACGCGGCTCCTCACGTTGGGAAACATAATTTGCTAATGACATATCTTGAGTGTGTTGACGGTCAGACCTGGCAATTGGCGCCACCAACAGGATTCCAAATAGGATCGTTTGCCAGAGCATTGGGAACTAGAAAGTATCATTATGATCACGAGGATGAACAAATTCCGGGAGCTGATAATTTATCTAAGCTGACGACTGTTCAGTTTAGTAATACTGGGTGGGACTTATTTCTTAGCGACTCGATCGGCCACGTGTCCATTTGTGTGACTGGAATTAAGAGAGTACCCCCTACTGCCCCTGGACATGCCGTGGCTCATACTGCTGCTACCCCCTCGATTAGTCATTCTCCGCCATCACAAAACCAGGGGGTACAGGCTGCGCAATATTCCCGTACTTCGTTTAATTCGTTCGAGCTCCTGTACACGGACAGCTCGTTTGCCCCATTTCCAGATCTTTCAACCGCTTTGAAAAAGGAGGGAAACCAGATATTGTCCGTCAAATGGCTCAACATAGATAAACCTGTGATCGTCAACTCCCCGGCGGTGAAAACACAATCAACGCAGGAGACCGCCGTGACGAATGGCTGCGCGTCAAAACTGGGAGCTGCTGCACACGATGCTCAGGGCTACTACTACACTTACACAGCTCACCAATACAAGCCGTACGGGGCTATGCACCCTCTGGCGACGAAACAGGCATGTATTGGCGTGCGAAAAAATGGAGAGGTTTGTCTCTGGTACCAGGAGGATCACGGAATCGAGTACAAGAGAGTCGTGAATCAGCTCCCTGTAGGAGATGTCCTACTTCAGCATGCTGCAATCGGCTTCACCAGAGACGGGGAAGTTATTGTGGCTGTCCAAATCGGAGACGATTTGAAACTATTCAGGATAGTCATTGATTGGGGTTTTCTTAACGAAGCGGCCAAACAACTTACCAAAACGCCTTCGTACAGAGTTCCCGATGAAAATAGAATACCTCCGAAACTAGATATCCGCAAGGTGGCGAGCAGAAACCTCTGCTCTGTCGACCGTAACGCATCTTTCTGTACTGGTGTACAGTTAGTCTCTCCAGATTTCAGCCAGTCCACGGAATTAGAGCTGCTTTTGGTTTTTGACAACGATAGATGTCTCGGGACTAGGTCTCCCGTCTCCACAATCTACAGATATCAATTGCGTCACCTCGACATGGCTTCTGTCATCCATCCTATGTTTGGACGGATAGCATCTAATCAGAACAGCGTTTTTGAGTCCCGCAAAACCTATAATCTCTTATTCAAACAGAAATTCACCTTTGATGAAGCAATTGTATGTCTCGAGTTGCTAAACCTTGATCTGACCATCGCAGTTACACTGGCAAATGGTGTCATCAAACTGATTGATAGGCAAACTTTCAAGGTCGCCCAAAATATTTACAATTCGGATGGAATGAGTGATGATTTTGGGCCAACAGTTCCTCTGCTCCCAGAAACCGTGTCATGTCTCAGTGATGCGGGATTTGAGTTTCCGAAAATCCAATTCCAGCCGCAATACACCTGTATTTCGCCAAACGTTTGTTGCTGTGTTGCTATGCCGTGGAGCGAAACAACACTCCACATCTATTCTACCCGCACGAACGCGTCGCAATCAGACGGCCCTCCCAATAGAAAAGGGCTTCTTCTGGCCACAGCAGCAGCCATAGCTTTTTGTCATACCAATGCTTGCTACTATGGGTATTCAGCAGATGATCTGGTGGCCACGATTCGCTGCGAGCTTGAACAGGCTAAAATCAATCGCGGAGATGAGTACGCCTATAGACTTTTGATGTCAATATTGCAGGAAAGCCAGAGAGCGATAAACTTGAGTGTCGATGTTTCCAGCGAGCAAACAGATAAAATGCTCCAGAACCAACCTCTGCAACGAATACTCACTCTGCAATTGTCTCTTGGCACAGAACTGAACTGGCGGCGGAACAAAAGCGGCATGATAGCCTGGGCGCTTGTAAATTTGAAGTTTGTCACGTCATCTATCATGTACACCATTCACACGATTTATTCCAATATGCAAAGGTTTGCAAAAAAAGGACTTCATGTTTCTGATACTCTTGCAAATGCACGCGCCCGCGAAGAGAGCATTATTGCTGTGCTTGGAGTTATCAGATGGTGTGTCGACTATATCGTATGGTTGAATCAAGAGCTGGTTGAGCTGCACGGTGTCTTCAAAAGTAATAACCCGAAAGAAGTTGAGCAGTTTCTTGCCAAGTCGGTTGCAATTCCTCTTGTGCTGGGGAAAGTTCCACGATCGTTCCTAATTTTTGCGATTTCCAACATAAGGAGACTCTTCTCTTTCGTGCAAAAGTTCATTGAGAAAAACGATCCTTCACTGGCCGCTTTAGTGACTCCTGATAATCCAATGGGGACTTTCAAATCACTTGAAAACCAACTGCTTGCAGATTCGCCATGGACGCTGGCTGGCCCATCAATCAACCAGAGTCAGTTGGGAAAAGTCATTGTAGCACATCCAACGATCGAGGCCTACGTTCGTTTGGGATCGCTGATGAACAATTCGCCGATAACCTTGCACGCTTTTGAAAGGTTTCTTTTGGAAGCAGACGGGCCGCTCAGAAATATGAGACTGGATCAAGTGACAGCACTTGCAATTGAACAGCAGCTTATATGCCAGGGACATGTTTCAAAGACGTTTGTTGAGCCTCTTAGAAAATTGTGCGAAGTGTATGATCGGGTTGTGCTTACCAACGGGAGTGTCGACCTTGTGGAATTATATTTCTATGATGTGAGCTGGCTTAATCTCGGTGTCAGGGAGGCAGATACTGCAGATATCGAAGCAAGAGAAACGCGTCCTGCTCTGATTCAGCAGACGGACCACAAGATCTCAAACATCTACAACAAAAAGCTCATACAGATGAACACTTATGATGGCCTCATTCTCGATATGCTCCGCCGGCAACTCCTGAAGCCCTCCGAGTTTATTGTGGACCAATCTGTACAGCAAGTGAATGGCTCTGGAAGTAGACCTGCAGTGAATGGCTCAACTTCCTCCAATACGCATACATTAATGATGCGCAAATGTATCAGATGTGGTACTATTTCCTCGGTCAACGACAATGAGGTATATTTCAGTTCGCCCACATTTATTGTCAACCCGGTGTACCAGCATTATCAGCGAATTTGTTTTTGTGGCGGCGCCTGGGCTAATATGTGATGCTCCTACAACATGATCTTGCAACCCAAAAGATCTGGCATCTAAAGGATCCAGCTAAAGAAGGATTTACACGATACATAATATGATGAAATGTGTCCATTTCTTTGGGAAATGGTTGGACACTAGGTTATGTGCATTATTGAACTTGTTTCTCTAATTCTTCTATAAAATCTCTTGACGTGCTATGTTGATGCATTATTTTTGCCAGATCAATTATGCGACTTTCCCGATTCTGATAATTAAAAAAGAGCACACTTTTTTTTTGCCCCAAGTAGATCTTCAATCAAGCTCACTATGTCCAGGAGCTCCATGACAAAAGTTCCATCTAGAGTCCATTCTTTAGTTCCAGAAACATCTCTGGCGTCCTCTCGGGTGTCTGATTTATCGCTTTCGAGAACTGCAACATCAGCCTCCACCAACTCGATAACATCGCATTATAGTACACTGGACTCCAATTGGCTCCCTAACACTGCGATCGTGAATCAGCCGCGTATAAAGATCTCCTTGACTTTGAGTCCTAAAGAAATTGATCTTCTGAAAAGCTCGTGGAGCAAAGTCATAAGCTCATCGCCAACAGGATCGGAGACTTCAAGAATAAACACCCCATCTAGTATTCCTTCAGCAACTGGATCTCTACGCGGAACTCCACAAAAACAGACCCGTTCAATCAATATTGGAACGACAAATTCAGGATCCTCGTTTGCGTCGTCATTATTTTGTGTTCAGCTATATGAAAACTTCATCGCTCGTGATCCCATGATTGAAAAACTGATCCCGTCAATAAAGCACCAGGCATCTGCTTTCGCAGGTGTGATTAATGTTGCCATGTCCACATTGGATGACCTCAGCCGAATGAACGAGTCTTTGGAAAGTCTTGGAAGGCTGCACTCAAGAATTTTGGGAATCGAGCCAGAGTATTTCCAAACGATGGGCGAAGTGCTGATCAAAACTTTTAGAGACAGATTTTCCAACGACATGGCTGATGGATTCTCGCTCGAAACAGAAGAGGCCTGGATCAAATTGTACTGCTTCCTTGCGAACTCCATAATCCAAGGAGGAATCGACCCAGTTATCAATTATGAGTCACCTGCAGCCGAACAAGATTCCGTTACCTCTTCTAAAATCAAAAAGAAGCAGAGTGTTACAAGTTTAGACTCATTGTCGGGATCCACGTTGGCGTCCAATTCCCTCCCATCGCCCAAGAAATCTCATAATATTCCCAAACAATCGTACCTGAATGTGACGAAGAGAAAGCTGCAGAGATCGGGCAATTCAAAAACAGGTGCTAAATCCAACGCCGATTGTATGATTATGTGATGTTACTTAGCATTCAACTCACGTATCAGCGCAGCAATGACTCCATTGTGAATCCACTCGGCATCTTTCTCTGCGCTGTCTTGTATTGTCTGCTGGATAGTATCCACGGTGAGCAGAACTTGTTTGTCGGGTACAAATACACTGCCTCCCAATATACCTAGAAGAGAGCAATACGTTGCTTCAAGCCACTTACCAGCATATCTGCATTGCTGTCTTATCTCACTTGAATCCAGCTCCATATGTTCCATTCTTCTTCTTAGCATCTGGATGTCAGACGCGTGACTTTTCACGTTCATGCGCTCTTTCGTCCTGATCGCAACTCGCAGCATTTCTAAAAGTTTGATACATTGGGTATGATGAGATATGTCGTTTTCTAGTGTTTCATAGCCCTCAATCGGTACTCCTATTATATCTTCAAAAGCATTCCTGATGAAATTAGCTAGCATTTCAAGTTCTATGTCGTGCTTCTTTTCTAGCGATTCGTAGAAGGCTTTTGCTTCTTTGTATCGTTTTAATTCACGACTTCTTTCCTCATTGAGTACTTGCAAAAGACATTTTAGCTTCTCGCTCTCCTCGTGCATGAACAAGAATCTCTCCATGAGCCTATTGTGATCGGACAGCAGGTTCTGGTAGCGGACATCAGCTTTGTCTTTTTCTATCAGTAGATGGTAGTATTCAGACGAGCGCTCAAACTCACTACTATGATTCAGTTCTAAAGATTGTGTTGTGGGATATTTGGTAACAGGAGTCTCAGGACGACACATACTCTCTTTCTGATGGGAAAATGGATAGTTTTCTTGAGGTGGTTGCCAAGACATCGTAGAACTGGTCTTGTTCCCAATGTCCGCACTATCTTCGTTCGGTAACGGGGATTGAGGTATCTTTGGATGAGGAGGAATAGAAAGTGGGTCGTATGCAGAAGATGACCCATAATCGCTGCTTGGCGAAGAAACATTGCCTGTATCAGGCTCCAACTCGGAGAGCTTGGCCGATAGCAGGTTAATATGGCTTCTTTGGTTGATGAACTTGCTTTCAGATTCAGGGAATGCTTCTTTGTCAAAATGGTTGATCAAATCTGACACTAGCAACCTTTGACCCGTGCCAAAGTTGTGAAGAACATTTTTAAACAGATTTTGCTCGTTTGCATATACATTGGTTTTATCCTGTAAAGGAGATTTTTTTGAGCCCACATACAAGTGTTGCTTTCCGGCTTGTTTGTCCTGGTAAATAGTAGGATTACCAAAAAGATCCGATTTGGAGAGAGGTTTCAAAGGGGGGAGGCCATTTTCTAGGCTGTCTTTATTTTGAAATGAAAATTCGCTTCCGTCTTCCGAATCATACGAGGAAGCATGTTTCGGGAAGCCCACTAGACGCTCAACTTCGTTTGGTGTAACTGTTTCGTATGCAACATCTGGGTCAGAGCTGTCAGACGACGTTTCCATGGGGCTGTAATTAGTGAGGGGGAACAAATGGGATACAAAAAAAGGGCTTTAGACGCCTGTTGCGACGATCGTCCCTGTACCTTTCATTTATATTGATTTGGAAACTTCATTTTTTCACACGCGTGTCGCGTTCGAACCGTGGTTTTCATCCCTGTCTAAAAATTCTAGAGCCCCAGATTCTCAACTTGCTAAAGACGCGAGGTTGATAGCAATGGCCTCTACACTGGATAGTTATATGTCTGAGTCTGGTTATCCCAACGCAGATAGAGCCAGTTTTCCAAGAGCCAAGATACTGCACCATAATTCTCCTCCGTACACCCAAGACTCAAACTCGATGAGCACCGTCCAGGACGAGGAGGATTTCAAGAACATTGACAGGTCGTCTTCTTTCCAGACAAGCACATCATCGTCAATCAAGGACTCCCCAGGGACTGCAGGCCCGAAGATGAGCGCGAACGTTGCCGGTTTGGGGTTCTATTCCGGTCCCAGTCTCAACGACATCGCTTCTAAGAACAGCAAACATGCGACCCATGTTCGGCATTCCATAGCTGTGTCACCATCTATGAGCACCATCACCTTGAATGTGAACGACTTGACTACCATTGACGAGAGTTACGACGAGGAGCCCACCAAGAAGATTGGTATGACAAACAGCCCCAGCTTGCAGGCTTTAGGCGATATACTCGATGCCAAGATGCAAACGAAGTCCTTGAAAACGTTCGAGTCAATCCAGGAGGAGCCAGAGCCTCCAGAACGTGTTGCGGAAACCACCGCGGAGGACGACACCGTGATCTACAGACATCCCGTTAACCAGTCGTATGCATCTTTTTTCACTGCCCACAGCACCACCGCGCCAGACGCTTCCGACCTTATCTCTCTATCCAGCACTATCAAGGAGAAACCTGCAAACGACACACCCGCCCTAATGACGCCAAACTTATTTTCTCCATCGATGATCTTTAACGAACCTGTTGAAACGTTCAAAATGTTTGATGACGCGGCCGTCATACCAAACTCTAATTCGTTTAGCATCCCAAGACAAGAGACCTCTGTAATTCATGAAATCGGCTATGACGAGCAGGAATCTTTTGTGGCCCAAATGGCTAGCCCGCGTGCTGAACAAAGGTATTCGATGAGACTGGTTGACGACTCCCCAGAAACCCAGACGCCGGTGGCTATTCAGGAGGTCTTTCCTACGCCTGTGTCTACGCCACAGAAACCATCGCTGGTGGAAGCTGACGTGCCAAAGGAAGCAAAGCCTGAAGCTTCGACACCTCTGGCAGAGCCTGAAAACGTGTTCACACCTCAGATAGCTCAGGATTCCCCTCATGGTGCGAAGGAAGAGAAGGACCTGCCTGCACTTCCCAAAAACAACAAGAGGCTCTCATTTAGGGGCTTGTTCAAGAACAAAAAGCATCTTTCCTCAACTCCTTCGCTAGTCATTCCTGAGCAGGAGCTAGGACCCTCCAAGACCGCGAAGCCGTTGCGGGCAAAGAGCTTTGCAGGCTTCGAAGAGTCTCCTCAGGAGAAAAAAGCAGATCAAGTAAAAGACCGTCGCAAGAGTCTTCTGAGTGGGTGGAAGAGAAAGAGTCTGGGCTCAGAGACTGACAAGGTCAAGAGGAAAAGCCTTTTTGGGAAAAGCAAAAGTCAAGGCGACCATCCTATGCCTCCACGTGCTGGAAGTGACAAAGCAGAGGAAAGCGATAAAGAAAATCGCCCTGCGGCATTCAAGACCGAATCGCATAATTCGAGCGAACAAAAATCTTTGTTGGACACATACGGCTTCAGCGGTCAGGCCTCAGGCTCCGAGGTGGGTGTCGTGCTTTCAACTCCACTGGAGACACAGTCAGACTTCATGGACCAGAGTCCTCTGACTCTGCAGTCCCCAAAATACGTTTCTACTGCCTGCCATCGCAAGTCCACATACCACGACAATGCCGATGTGTCTTCGGCAGAGATCCTGGCGGAATCGGATGTTTACCGTCTGGACACGCCTTCTCCGATCAATGGAGACTTTTACAGTCCCGAAAGACCAACTTTGGCTCCTACCCGAGACAAAAACTCGTTCTTGAGCAAACGAGAGAATAGCTACACCAAGCTACTGGCGGGCGAAGCGTTGTTTCCCAAGAGACTGGCTGCTGACGAAGTGCAAAGCATCGTCACTCTGGAACGCTCAAGATCGATGAAGTCCATCAAGTCCGCAAGATCCTCTATGGCCCATTCACAGTCTGTAAGCAGCTCCACTGTGGAAATGATTAACAGCAACCGAGTTGATGGGCCGCTTGTGACGTCGGACGGCATGACGGTGGTGAGGTCACCGCATTCTGCAAAGTCTCCAAAATCCCCTATTTCTCTGAAATCGTCTTCTAGCAGAAGACAGACGGGCATCTTGAAGAAGAGTCAAGAACCCCTCTTTGGCTTTGGGTTGCAAAACGAGGAGCTCAGCGAAATATACAACATGATTCAATTTGGAGACGACGATCTTCAGATAGATACCGATTTCCATCTCGAGGACGAAGACAGAGAAGCTGTGCTTGAGCCTGCAATTTCCTTCAAGTTTGAAAGTAATGTACTGGAACCGGCTTCGAATCACTCACAGCAGCTCCCGATCACGCCTGACTCGTCCCCCGACCACGGAAACTGGGAAATGATTGATGAATGGGAGGGTGAAGACCAACAGAGCCAGACCTTTGTTAGCCATTCGCAAAACTACTCCATCAACAATCCCCACCCCGGAGATTACCGACTCTCGTTGGAAAGTGCAGTTTCGGAGACGACAGAAAGTCCCGTTCTCGATAGGCCGTTGTCAGGCCTGCAGGGTCCGGTGTTCACTCCCGGCGTGAAATTTTCGGGGGCCACCAGAAACTTTAGATTCTCCTACGACGAGGAGCCTTCAAGAGATTTTGAGGAGTACGTCGCAGAAGCATCCATGACAAGCCAGGACTCAGAGGGTTGTCATTCACGGGAAAGAATTCGCAAGTCTAGAAGAATGTCTTTGATCAGTAAGCTGAACAAGAGAGACAGCAACGGATCCAAAAGAGGGAAGAGCAGGTCTCAAAGCTCAATCCGCCTGAGCTTCTTTGGATCGAAGTCAAGTATCGATACCAAGGATTTGAATTCTTCGCCAATGGCATCTCCTATGCACGAAATCCCTAGAGTCCGGTTCTCGTCTAAGATCTTGCTCTTCGACACTTACGGTGAACACGAGTACGACAGAAAGCCAGATCAAGCCACATGTAATCAGCTGACACCTCAGCTGGCACTTGAGATCAAGAACGAGCTCAATGAAGTGAAGGCAGAGATGCCTGTCCATGAACTTTCTAGATGTTACACCCATTTCTTTTAGACACTCATATTCGCGCGAAGTACAAAAAATAATTTAAATAGAATATTCTGAATTTAAACGAGGTTGGCTAATGTTTTGAACCAAGCTACTTCATTGCATCATGTCACTTTTTGAATTGCAGAAAGCGGGTGAGTAGACAGTTCTATCGTTAACGCTAACATGAAGCTCTCATCTCCAAGCTTAAATCACATCGCTCGGAGTTTCGACACTTGATTACGGACCACACCACCCACCCTATCATAGAGAAATTGCTCAGAGACGAGGTTCTCAATTATGTCTTCACCTTCTATTGCATAGACGACGAAAAAAGATCGCTCAACCGAGAGCAGGCTCTCTACATACTGGATCCGTTGATACCTTATACAATTGATTGTTTGCTTGCCGATTTTTCTGCCGGCTGCCGGTACCAATCGGCTGTGCTGTGTTTCTTGCCTGGCCTCACTAAGACAACGTATGCTCGGCTGAAGGCCAACACGAATTTAATGAAGGCCTGTGGCAACAATTTCGACTCAATAGACTTTCTCAGCTTAAACCCTCTGGAAAGTCGAGTGTATGTTACAAATAACCATTATTCCATTCCTGCTCTTTACAACCCGCAGCATTTCGGTACAGACCTCAATGAGTATCAAATCGACAAAGCTGTCGAGGCCATGATGAGTGCCTGCGTACTGTCAAACGAATACCCAATAGTTCGGTACTATAATTCCCCTATTTCACGCAAAATTGCTTATCTTTTCCAGCAGACTCTTGATGAGTACTATCGAAAACACCAAGAGCTAGCTCCTGTGAATTCTAAAACAGTGTTCTTTATCACCGATCGTCTTATGGACCTTTTCGCTCCCTTCTGTCACTACAAATTTTATAGATCCCAGATATTTGATCTCATGGACACGCAGATTAGAAAGGCAAGGGGTGAATATACCTATGTGTACGATTATCGAATTCAGACGGGGGAGGGCATGGAAAAAAAACATTTGGTGTTTGACGAGGAAGACCCTGTATATTCCAAGTTGCAGGATCTGCCAATTGAAGATTATACAAAAAGTATAATTGAACAGGTGAATGAGCTGAAAGCCACAGAGGCCAAGTTTTCCAATCTGAAGTACGCTTCAGATTTGTCCCATGCGGCACTGAACCAAGCCGATTATCTTTTCTCCCGTCAGCTGGTTACAGGCCACTTTGAACTAATCAACAAGATAGACAAAACCTTCCGTGACGAGTGTATTTTAGATTGCATGGTTTTTGAGAACAAATGTGCATCCAATTTGAACGGCAGGAAAGAGATGTATGAACCGCTAACAGAGGAGTTGCTAGAACTACTTGCCAATGAGAAAATTGACATAGGAAACAAGATAAGACTGCTCATCGTGTACACCTACTACAGAGGCGGCATCGTGGAGTCGGACTTGCGCAAGCTGTGTCACTTTGGATTACCGGATCAAAGCAAGACGGATTCAATTGTGACTCTATTCAAGAACTTTCAGCATTTGGGATTCAACATGCTGAAGTCTAAGCCTAGCGACAAGCCGTTCAGAATAACGTCATATTTCGACATCAAAGATACTCCCGAGCTCACGGATAGGTATATTCCTAGCTTGACAAATATCGTCACGCGGCTTGCGTACGGAAAACTCCCAGAGGTTTTCAAAGAGACGTACTCAAGCGATCGCGATGAGGACGCCCCTAAAGATTTCCCCTATGTCAAGGGAGCGCCAATTGACGACGACGATGCTGCACAGCAGTTCAATGCTCCTGTTAGAAACATGCCCAAGTGGAAGAGCTCGAAGCAATCGATTGATTCCAACAAAGAGAAACTTTTAATTTTTGTCGCGGGAGGTCTTACTCACTCGGAGTTAAGTTCTGTCACATCGCTCGAGACGAAGATTAATAAAAACATATTCATTGGCACTGACGAGCTCTACTCTACATGGGATCTAATCGGAGATCTTAGGCTTATCAACGACGAGCGTAAAAACTTCAACTTCCCTTTGGACGAGAAATTTGCTAGGAAGCAGGTGCCGCAGCACCTATACGAGCGCTCAGCTGCTACGCAGCCAAACAAAAATTCGGCAATCGCAACTCCAAGCTCTGCCCAAAGCAGAGATTCTTCTCGTTCTTCTAGCGCTCACCAGCTGGCGCAAAGCACATCCTCTGATAGCTCTCGGAAGCGGGACAAGTTCCTCAAAAAATTCAAGGCACTAAACATTTGACGAACGCAAACGGAAAATAGTTCGGACCGAAATAATTATTTTTCAAGATATATAAGCACATCTATATTAATTCGATTCCAATTCAGGTAAATCAACACCGCTTGGGTTTCGGGACGTGTGCTTGAACAATAAAAAGATGATTGGGATAGTTAAAAGAAAAACACAGACAGAAAAGGAGGCACCACCGAAGAAGGACCTCATCAAAGTCTCAATACCTTTTGAACATCCCCCTGACTATTTGAAGCCTCCTGCCGAAAAGGAGCTTACTAAGGAGGAGAAACAGAAATATGTCACAGTTCTCAAACACTTTCAAGATCCCGAACTCAAGGTTCCGACCACTGAGCATAACAAGGGCAAATTGCAGCCTTTAACGGCCGATCAAAAAGCATGGCTTACAAGAGAATGTTTCCTGAGATATTTGCGCGCTACCAAATGGGATGTCTCCCAAGCTATCGAAAGGATTGAAGGAACATTGGGATGGAGATCTGAGTTTGGTATTGATCACTACCTTGACGACTCTAAGAATATCGTCACTCCCGAACTCGTTGCCCCAGAATCGGAGACAGGCAAGGAGGTTGTCTTGGGTTTTGACAACCAATGTAGACCATGCCTATACCTTAAGCCGGGGCGCCAGAACACCAAAACGTCGTTCAGACAAGTCCAGCATTTGGTTTTCTTCCTGGAAAGGGTGATCGACTTTATGCCGTCGGGTCAAGACTCTCTTGCGCTACTGATCGATTTCAAAAACCATCCAGAAATTGCTGCGCAGTCAGAGACTTCAAAGGTGCCTCCGTTGGGAGTTGGTAAGCAAGTGCTACATATCCTTCAGACACATTATCCTGAAAGACTTGGTAAAGCTTTACTTACCAATATTCCATTTCTGGGCAGAGCTTTTTTGAAACTGATCTACCCTTTCATTGACCCGCTGACGAAAGAAAAGCTTGTGTTTGACGCAGACTTCTCCCAGTTCTGTCCTGCAGAGCAGCTAGACAAGGAATTTGATGGCTTAGTGGATTTCGAATACGATCACAAAGTGTACTATCCAGCACTTATCGAGATGGCCCACAAGAAGAGGGTTCATTATATGAATAGATTTGAGGAGTTAGGAGGAGTCGTCGGACTTAGCGAGGCGGACCTTAGAGGAAATGGCCCAGCCACCCTTCCGGTTGGTTCGCACCCTACGGATAGAAAAGTTGACGACTTGACAGATATAGCCGCCAATTTGAGCGTTGAGTAGCGGTATAGATATTAATTGTTAATTTACAGCATCGTAAAGACGAGAGTGTCGCTTTCCTTGTCAGTGATCAGGAGACGCACTTCTCTTACGTTCATTCTCCTCTTCAACGCCGTTCTCTTCATTCTCTGGCAGATTGTTGAGAAGTTCTCTCATGTCTTCTGTGAGCGCACCTAGACCAATTGCAGTAAAGTAATTGATGGAAAACCGCAACCTGTCGGCTCCTGAAGTCGGGAAAATGCCACTGATGTATGGCTGTATATAATCCTCCGAAAGACGGACTTTTAGCTTCTTCAGACCGAGTTCATCCTGCATCTTCACAAACACGAACTTGAGAAAAATCCTACTTGCACTGTTGGTGTCCTCCTCTGTCAGTTGCACAATTTGCAATACCTCCCAGCCCATTTTGTCCGAGGCAAACATGTGTCCCCAGAACGAACCTATATTTCGTATCAGAGACAGTTCATATTGATGGCAGTTTGTGTAGTTCTCGACAAAAACCTCGTCGAAAGCCTTCATCCATTTGCGATTCACAGAGATCAGTTTTTCGCCAACCAGGGCGTAATATTTGGAGTACGTTTTCTCCTGCGCACAACACTTCACTATCATGTCTACTAGCATTTGCTCCTTTCGTTCAGGATCAACGGGTTGCAGCTTTAGCAACTTATGGACAGCTTCCTCATGGTTGATACTGGACATCATAGTCAAGTAAACGGTTTTTTGAAAATTGGTAAGTTCCGACTCTGTGAGGTCTCGGATTTGCTCTTGGGCCACATAATCTGTCTCGTCGTCTTCACTTTCATCCTCACTTTCATTTCGTGAACTATCGTCCTCGAGACCCAGAATCTGCCTTCGTAATTCATCATACTCCTTTTCGTGCTTTCCATATTCCTGGTCGAACTGGAAGGTATTCAGTATCTCATGTGCTTTCAGCTTATCGTCAAGATTCATCGTATGGGTCACCTTATCGTCATCCTCTACTAGATCAAGCTCCTCCACAATCACAGGAGCTCCGTTGTAGTTGTTTTTCCTCTGTTTGAAGGCCTCCTGTATGAGCAGCTGAATTCTCCTAGAAACCAGATCCTCGGTCAGTATGGTACCGAGACGCTCAAAGACAGCATTAAGTGCAACGGAAGAGTTTTCTGATAGAAATTGTCCGCAATTTTGCAACAGAGCACACGCGATCTCCACTGTAGTATCCGTCGGATGCTCTAACAATAAAAATAAAAGCTGCAACGCAACGATATCGTGACAAACCTGAAAATTAACCAGTTGGGACAAGAAGATCACAGATGCTTTACAAATTTCTCGATCATTGTTCTTGTAAGCTCTTCTGAACTGCAAAATCAACCTCGAGACTAGAAGTTTTCCAAGCTCTGGTATTTTAGAGTTTAGGACACAGATCAGAGAAGCATAGACAGCCGTGTAGGCCTGTGACAAGACCTGAGATTTCATTATGCACCGAACAAGCCAACCTTTGCCCCGGATAAGGTTGAGCTTGAAAAGCTCCAATACAACGTCCTTGATGTTTTCTGTGTTCACTTTATTAATTTCTCCATTTATCTGTTTCTTTAGTTTTTCCCATTGCAATCGTTGGTACTCCTCAGATGCGTACGGCACATTGGACTCGGCCAGTAGTGCTTTCAGCTTTGCCGGCGGTACATATTTCTTTGAATCTAGAACTTCTCGAATCGAAGTCATATTTTATTTGAGTCGAGTATTTTTCTTACGATAATTATAATGAATATTATTGTTCTTTTGCCAGAGGGTGAGGTGCTCGAGAAGTTACTTTTTGTTGCCTTGAAGCGTTGCAAACGCAGATTGTTTGCTATTTTGGATCACGAACCAGCGAATTTGAACCAATTGAATGAGTACATATCAAAGATATACGAAATTGCTTATCGCTTCAATGAAGATTTGGATGTGAATGTTGTCTTCCGAGACCCTCATGTACCCGACTGTACCTTGATAAGATATAGCTCATCAGACAGCAAATTGAATTACCCAACTATCGTTGTCCCTGACTCTGAGCTGGATCATGTGAAATTGCAAATATCCACAAAACCTGCTATTTCTTCCACAGTGAATGCATCCTATCAACAATATAAGGTTTCAGCTGTAGGAGGCACTTTTGATCATTTGCACAGTGGACATAAAATGCTCTTGACGGCCTCTGTGTTTGTCACTGCCAGACTACTTATAATAGGAGTAACAGGTCCAGAATTGTTGAAAAACAAGAAATTTGCTGAATATCTGGAGAGCTACGAGACAAGGGTGAAAAAAGTTAAAGCATTTATTGAGTTGATCAACCCTGAATTGCAGGTAGAATTTCATCAAATTAACGATATTTGTGGACCTACCGCGAGTGTTAAAGATATAGACGCGTTAGTTTTAAGTTCGGAAAGTGTGAAAGGAGGCGAATACATCAATAAGGTCAGGGTGGAAAAAGGCTTCCCAGAGTTAGAGGTGGTTCAAATAGCAACAATAGGAGGCGACGAAGCTGGAGGATTTCAAAATAAATTGAGTAGCACCCAGATCCGAAAGAAGGAGTACTTAGGACATCAAGTTTCTCACGATTAACAAGTACGAGCGCTGTAATAACATATTTATTCCCTAATAAAGATAGATGGTTCGAACACGGACGCTTTGCGGACAGAGCGATCGGGGTGGTCAACACAAATCTGTATATCTGCAGAATTCAACACGTCAAAGAGGACGATGGAATCCGTGTCCTCAGAATCCAAATACTCGACATCTTTGAAGTCTGTGATTCCGAATCTAACACTGTTAAACTCTTTCTCGCTCAGTCCAAGTAGCTTGTGCAACCTCGATTTTGTTTTCGAGAGAGGCTCATCTTTGATCAAATCGAAAATGAATGGAAGACCGTGAGGGCTAGTGACCTTGCCGAAGAACTGAAAGCCTGTGACCAGTTTCGAAGTCTTGGAACCATGCTCCAACACTTGCTTGAAGTGCGGGTAGTTTCCAATCACTAAGTGATCAAACGAGTCAATTGTTGTATCTGTTGGGTAAACACTCAAGCGAACATGACGAACAGGTGCCCAACAAACTAGGTTTTCACGCTCCTGAGGCTTGATGTTCACCTTTGTTTGCAACCTATCGATTAGGTCGTCAATAGTGCTTGATCTAGGAAGGAAAAACTCATGTTTTTGCTCCCGGCAGATACCTTGGCCGACCCATGAGACATGACAGAGTTTCATCTCTTCGAACTCTGCAAGAGTGACATTCAGTACTTCGTACTGGATCTCTAGCGTCTGGGATTTAGGAATCTTGTCGATAAGCCTTTTAAAGACAGTATCTCTTTTCAGCGGAATCCGCTGATTAGAGTGTCCCAAGATAAACAGTCTCAAATAGTCAGGGTCAACTCGGATATGAGCTCCAATCTTCTCTGCCAAAGCCTGGTAGTTGGACATTGTCGAAAACCAGAGTTCAAAGTCCTTGCTCAAAGACGACTTAGAGGAGTTTGACCTAGATTTCGTATCAACAGGGTCTATGTCTTCTGTGATCTTGACGTACTCTTCTTCATCCTCATCAACTTTGACCAGTGGAGAAATCTTGAAGTGACATCTATTTGCCATAAAGTCGTAGATGTCTTCAACAGTCTTCAGTTCCCAATCAGGGCTAGGATTCAGCTCGGCGTCAGTCTTAGTGAAACAAATGATATCACCGTTACCAAGCTCAGACTTGTAGAAGCTCTTCGAAGGATTGAGCCATTGAATCTGGTTTGGTCCAAATTCTTCATAAAATCTAAGTGGAGTTGAGATATCAAATCCCATCAAATTGTTCAAAAGCTCCGTTAGATATTCAACTTGATTTTCCGCAGGAACAATAATATGGGTAACCCCTTTAACAGATTGCTTGTCTTGGTCGAAATATTTGATAAACAACATGATTTTGTCAGAAGCATCAGACACGGACTCAAATTTAGGAACACTAAATTCTGAACTGACTAGTTCCACCGCCTTTTCGAATTTAACATCCAAAGGTTCCAAGCTGAAGAACGACGCAGGGATCTTCTGTTTATTACTAAGCTCAAAGATACCATTTGACACAAATTTAAGCTCTCTTGACGACTCCTCCAAAAATAGTATCAGCTGTGAGCTCTGCGCTGTTTTTCTTCTTTTCGACATTAGAGATTCATTGTATTTGACAACCTGGTTAACAGTGATGTCGTTGTTCTTAGGATCATCGAAATGGCGCGGGATAGGCATATATGGACGATATGCAAAGTTATGGCGACTTACAATGCTCCAAAACCTGAATTGTTTGGTTTTATCCGCATCGTAGCCAAGCTTTTGCGCCACCAGATCGTAAACTTTTGAGAAAGGCTCTGACTTTAGCATACGAAATTTCAAGGAGAAAGATTCAGGCTCAAACAAGTCTGGAGAGAAATTGAGCCTATCCTCCTCGTTTGGACCAAGATCAAAGCCTTGATATTTTAAGAAGCCTTTATTCGTGTACACCTTGATGTTCGCGTACAGGTGCATTTCCTCCTGCTCTTTGCGTAACTTCTCATACTCCTCCTGCTCATATTTGATTTGCTTGGAAATGTGAGATGGAACATCAGCATCTGTAACCTCACTCAAAACTTCCTCAAACTTTGTCTTGCGGATGTAGACAAGCATATAGGCCGAAGTGTGTCTCTTGATGTGATACTCCTGCTGTTGCTCTCTGGTAAGTTTTCTAGGGTCGATAGTCAAGCTATCTGCACCAAAATTACCTTCAAAGACTTCATATGGAGTCACTCTCCATACCTTATCGTCCTCAAATCTAAACCACTCATCTTTCGGTGTTGGCTTAATCATTGCATAGTAATGACCCACAGAAACGTCACCCTGATGCACCAAGACTCCTTGTAATTTGTATTCCCAGTCTTCGTCATAGTTTGGAGCCTCTTTGTCCAAATAAGGTTTGAGATCGATTGAGTCAAAAAACTCGTACTTATCATTTATCTTGACCAGCTGATCGTACTCAAAATCATACTCAAACCGTTTGAGCTGTAAATGCAGAACCGGTGGGAAACTTTCGAACACGACACCTTTCTCAGCATCCTGTAGACCATATCCGGAGGCATCGTATTTGTTGTCTCCGTTGAGAAGCTCCAGCTCAATGTAGTTCTCAAATGACTCTCTTATGTTTTTCAGATTCTTCACATTCAACTGTATATCCCAGAAATCTTCAATGCGACTACTTTCGTAATCGACATTGATGCAGCGGATGAAACTCTTCATTTTGCCCACGAATATATCATTTAAGCATCCTTCAATTTCTGTATTCTTCATTTTGGACTCCAGTCTATCCATAAGAATTCGGTTCAGTTCCTGGACATCGTGCTGGGTAAAAGCGTCCGCACTATTCCAGCCAAACGAATGAGTTAGCTCTTGCGTGTCAATAGGCTTGTTTGATGTCTGTAGACTGTAAAATATTCTCTGTAGTGATAAGGACACGCTCTTGGGCTGTTCGAGGTATTGCTGGAAAGAGTTGTATCCGAAGCTGATCTCGTCTTGCGTTGGAATTTGGTAGACCTTCTTCCTAAACACTTTAGTGAAGAAATAGGATTGCAATAAAGAATTCAAGTAACAGGTTGCACCTTGGTTAGTAATTCCCACATAGCCGGTCTCTTTCTTTGAGTCGTAATCCAGAAAGTCGTGCCATAAAACTCCAGTATGATCTTTGATAACTCTGACATATGCTGTGATATTGAGGCTGCTTGCCTTCAGCATCTTCACGTCTGATGCCTGCCTGTTGTTTAAAAGACCGACAAATCCCCAGTCTGTGATCCTGGG
Organism: Ogataea haglerorum; assembly: GCF_019207285.1. Classification (NCBI taxonomy): domain Eukaryota; kingdom Fungi; phylum Ascomycota; class Pichiomycetes; order Pichiales; family Pichiaceae; genus Ogataea; species Ogataea haglerorum. The sequence goes on from NW_025065163.1 coordinate 22,685, forward strand.
GTTGAAGCGATAAAACGAATTATTGACTTTGTGAACTGAAGGTTCTGAAGGAAGCCAGGCATCAATTGCGAATTGAACACAGCAGTGCCAATTATCACCCTCCTTGGCCTTCAATGGATGCGCCTCCAGATATACGGAGTAAGCAGAAGTGTTCTTTCTTGTTGGCGGCATGAGCAGAAGGTTGAACTCAAAGTCATCTCCAACTCTGAATCTTGGGCCAGCGTATTTTTCATCTTTGAGCTCTGTAATTCCAGAAATCTCCCACGTGTTAGCTCCTTCTGCTTCAATGTCATAGCATCGTGGAGGCTCGTCGAGATATTGCTGGAAGACACTTTGGTGGTCCGTAGAGGTTTGCGATCTGGAGCTAGCGGCTTCCTGGGCCGGGTGTGGTTGAGACGTGGGAGACCTTTCATCATCGGTGATAAAGTCTGAGGAGTCGCTCGACGATACTTCTTGCTCGTAGCCTTCCTTGGTACCACGATTGAGTCCATTCATGATCAAGGCGTATCAAGAATACAGGAAACGGGCTGTAGAAAGGGGTATCCGAAAAGCTTTCAAGTGCCAATTGCTCGTATCTTGAAGTGCGCTATTTGGTCTCTTGTGATAGAGAACTGAAAGAAGCGGACCTAAGCGGAACTGGCTAGATCAGCGATCACTGTTATGGAGCAATTTGCCTCTAAATGTGAAACGATACGTAGAAACGTCTGCTGCGATTTAAAATGCCAATTGCAACAGATCCTCACTGTTTGATGTCTTTCACTTCAACTGCGGCCCGGGTTTGGTTTTCAATGAGATTAAGAAACGCTATGATATGGCGTGCTTAAAATCAGTAGCACCCTTTCAAATTAATTATTTTACAAAATCTGTCATGTCTTATCATGGCACAATTATTATAAATTACACATCTTTACACATTCAGCCGAAATAGTTTGCTTCTCAGATCCTCGTCAAACAGATGGCTTGACACCACCTGGTCAATACTTGGCTCAAGCCCGGGAGAATGATTGACAGGAGTCTCAATTTCCTCTCCAACGCGCGGCCGGAAATAATTATTCTGCGAATCGTCCTCGTCGTCGATATCAACCGTGGAGTCGCTCATGTCCTCGTTTGCAACGGTTCGACGCGTTCTGGTCTGGATCAAGTGACATTTCTTCTTCGGGCTTTTTTCCTTGCCTTTTGCTGTACCGCTCACTACATTTGACGCGTTTTGATCCTCACTGTCGTCGTCGTAGTCGATCTCGAAATTTCCTGCAAGCTCGTCCTGCAGATCCTGTTTTTCTCTCTCGTTTATATCTTCCTCTAAAGGACCATTGAAATCTTCTGATTTAATGACATTTTTCAGCTTAGACGGCTTGGTGACACCAGATTTGCTTGCCACCTCGTCCAGATGCTCGTCATTTATCATGAACCGTGCTTTTGGCGCCGCAGACCTATGGGGCCGATGCTGCTTTTCATTTTTCTCTTTCGACTGGTTAACGTAATTCACATCCAGGTTGTCCTCGTCCTCGAGATCGCTCTCTGGAGACGAACCGTGTCTTCTGTGATAAGTGTTGTAGGACTTTTTGTTCTTGTCACTCAGAAGATGGATAAATGATTTCTGCTCTTCTCTGTTATTCCAATTGAGCACCCTGCTCACGCTATCAATGTACTCCGTTTTGGAAGACCTCACAGTAGGGAAAGGGAATGGTGAAGCACACACAGTGACATAATATCCTTTGAGCAGCTCAACCCTAGAACGTCCATCAAATGAAGCCCAAGCGGTAGCTCTTGATCGAATAGGCACCTTCACCTTCAGAGACATGGTATCTGGTAGCAAAATCGGACGGAAAGAAAGCGTGTGTGGACAAATGGGCGTCACGCTGATGGCACTGACGCCAGGGTGCACCAAAGAGCCTCCTGCGCTCAGCGAGTAGGCAGTAGACCCGGTAGGGGTAGCGATAATAAGCCCGTCTGCCTGGGCAACAGTAAGCAGCGATCCATCACCATAGAGCTCTAGCATCGAGACCCAAGGAGAGGGCCCCCTATCGACTGTGAGCTCATTCAAAACTTGCTGCTCGCAAATCAAGTCACCTTCAGCAGTGTGAACGCGGCAAGTGAAACGCATTCTTAAATTTGTGCGAACTCCGTTCTTGATCACATTTGACAGAATGCTCCGAAAGTTCTCAAAAGGGAAGGTTGTAAGAAAACCCAGAGAGCCCAGAGAAAAGGCCATTACCGGGGGCACAACCCTTTGAAAAAGAGTGGAAGCATAGAGGACAGTACCGTCGCCCCCTAAAGTGATAACCAGGTCGAAGATATCGGGATTCTCTCTGATAAGTTTCTTGGTCCAATACTTCAGACGACCTTTGGCAGAGGGGTTATCATGGATCAGACCGTTGGCGTCAAACCGCTTGGACGTTTCGAGATGATAATCCACGTAGACTTGCGTTTCATCATTGATCGTAAGAAGCCATTCAGCGACCTCTTTGGTGAGATAAACTAGCGAGTTATCTCTTGCCTTGGTGATTAGCATAACTGAGCGCAACTGCAAATGTATCGTGGCCCTATCCAAGTTTCTGGCAAGAATTCGGACCCCATGGGCCGTTTTTGCTAGTTGAGCATGCGACTTGACACTCTTTAGATTCTTGTTCGATAAGCTTCGAAACAAATCGTCTGTAGTGGGGGACTTGTCCGTCACATTATGTGAAGCGCGATGATGGTTTGATTTGTTTGAATCGTCCTTTAGCGTAAAGGTTTCCCTTGGGTTATCCCTGCAGTATAAGCTATCGTGTAAGATCGGTTGCTTGGGCTGCAAAGATTCGGAACGCTCCATGTGCTCAGATCCCGATAGCCCATACATCGAGCTACTATTGGAAGACATTGCTTCCGAATTAAATTCCTCCATGCTCCAGATGAAATGAATTTCTTTCGGATGACCGACAGCCCAATTCCGTGTTTTCTTTGAGTTTTTGGAGCATAACGTAAAATTGACCAGTATTTATTTTACTACTTTATTTCTCTCAATTTAGTCCCGCGTAACTTTGCAACTCCATCCCGAATTTTTATCCAAAAGAGGCAATGAGGCTCCCAAACACCATCCCAGCTCGTTGTCACTGATTTTCTTTGCCGTTCTCAGCTCTCTGTGCAAAGGAATGTCGTACCCCGTGTGCAGCAGAGCAGTCATGAACGAAAGGTCCAAACACCACAGAGGCTCTGCATTCAGTTCCTTGAGACCTTCAGGCTGTGAAAGGTACTGGTTCCAAGCAGTGGATCCGGAACAAACGATCTTGGTGAGGTCTTTCATCTCGTCCAGTGTGAAGGAAAGTGGCATTCCAATAGGCTTGAGTCTATCGTAGAAGTAGGAGAACACAAACATGTCTGAGGTCTGGGCGAACTGGTGTCTCAAAGAAGGCTGGTAGATACCGTTGAACGAACAAGACTTCGATTTGCATTCCATGTCTTTGTTGAGGATGGTCTCTGCCAATGATCTACATTGAACCGCAGCCGTTTTTGCCATGTCGTCGTCTTCGCTCTTTGCCATTGAGACAAAGTTCACAGCGTAGCTGGTCTTGTCAGAAAGCTCGACAATCACATTTTCAGCCGTAACTCCTGGGGGAAGACATGGATGTGGAATGGAAACCTTAGCAACGGCATTCTCCGGGTCAGAAACCGGAGTAAGCTCGTACTTTGGATCGTTGAGAGCAGTCTCCAAAACCAAAGCATTGACCTTTTTCCTGCCTTGCATGAGTCCAAACCCAAGATGCGAGTACTGGTACAAAGTGAAGTCGACGCCTCCAAAACTCACTTCGTACTTGTGCTCTCCTTCAATCATGCTTTGTCCATCTAAAGGCTCGAAAACGATCTGGGTGGATCCTCCTCCCAGATCGAACACGGCTGCAGTCGGACGCTTTTCCTTGGCGCCGATGTTTCCAAGCAAGTAGTTGGTAGTGATCCAGGCATAGACGCCTTCGTCACTGCCGTCCATGATGGAAACGCCGTCTCCCTCGACAACCGGGAATGGATAGTCATCCTCTAGGTGACGTCTAACCTCCGCAAGAATAGCTGACGATTTCTGTTCTCCAAGCAGTCTGAGACCTGCAGTGGCCTTGACTGCAACCGGTGTGCACGCCTGTTTGTCCTTTGGCACGGTCTCAAGCGCAACCTCGAGAAGCTCGTCCAAAGAGGCAGCAGCCGCAACCGTGTCGGTGTCGAACGAGGACAGACCTGGTTTTTTCATCTTGAACTCTTCATTCAGCAGCTTCGGAGGAGATTGGCACGTATCAAACGAGTACACGTGTATTCTGGATCCTGTGGATCCCGCGTCGATCATGATCACGTATTCCTCGCCCGACTCGCACGATGCAGACTTGGTTTCCTGCGCAACCTTGGCCTCCTCCTTCGACTCGTGCAGTGGTGCGGACTGTCTCATGCCGGTGGACTTAGGCTTGGCAGTAACCGGGGTGGCGTGTTTCTCTTCTTGTGCGCGTGTCCTGTAGTTTTGCGGCTCCAGAGTCGATGACGATGATAACACATCGTCAATAACTGGCTTCTTCTCCTCTATCAGCCCACCGGGTGCAGATGTAGACGTATCCAGCGGCTCGCCTGGCTTTATATGAGAGGTAACCTGAGACTCAGAGACAAGTCCCGGGAACGCGTCCTCCGTCTTTGGGTGGGAGGGGGCCATGAACACAACGATGTATATTATGGCCAAGGCTGCTCCCGCCACAAGAAACTTATTATAGCGGTAGGAGAATAGCAGAGACATGACGGGCAGTAGCTATGTCTGGGTGCTTCACAGTATTAAAAGACCTTTTGTTTCCAGCTACTTGTCCTCAGATTAAATTTAGCAGAAAAAAAATTGAGATTTTTTATCGTGTAGAAAAAATCCTAACGATTATGGTCACTAAATTGTACGGAAGACAGCATGGGGCAATTGGCTCGCGACCGCGCGTGACACAAGACACGGATGATGTAAAAGATGCCGAGGCCTTTCGAACCATGTGTTTGCAGGAGATTTCTGCTAAGATCGAGAAGATCAACGACCCCTTGCTTCAAGACTCTCAGATAAGGGACCTTAACGACGAATTGAACAAGCTCATGCGGGAGCGGCGCGCATGGGACCACCGTGTGAAGGAACTTGGAGGGCCTGATTACCTCAGTACATCTGCTGTAGCCGATGGCTCTGTTATGGTGAACAATTACCGATATTTTGGTAGAGCGAAACAGCTACCGGAGGTGGAACGATTGCTTAAGACTAGAGAACAAGATAGCAAGTCTGCGTCTTTTGGAAATGCAATAGAGAGATTTTTGCGGCTAAATCAGACAGATCTGGGGCCGGCCTACTACGGATACGAGGATGAGGACGAGTTGGACTTGCGTATTCCCGATGACAGGGCCCACGATATTCCAGAGAAGTGCTCTTTGCTGGAATTTGAGCACAAGCGAACTGCGGAGCTGCAAACTAGCTGCTTCGAGAAAAACCCTCTGTTTGACTTGCCTCCGCTCCCCACCGAGCAAGAATACCAAGACGCCGTGGTGGCACTTAGAAAGCAGCAGTTGCTGGAGAGACTGAAAAATCGGTAATGTCTGTGGTGTATTAAATTAGCAAGCTGATCCCTTTACTGATCATTTCCCTGAAGTTGCTCGCGTAATGCGTGTCGTCCTCCCAAATGATGCGGTCGATCTCCCGTCTGCCGGAGTCGAGGTCGAGCTGGTCGAGACGGTGGACTCTCGTGCGTCGAAAAATCTTGTACACAATGTAGCAGAAAATGCACACAAACAACGAGCCGTAGCACGACAAAAAGTATGCTGTTGACCACTGACCGTGGATAAACGGGATAAAACCTCCAACCAGCACCAAGCATAGCGAGCCCAGCATCCCAAAGTACGCGAGATATGGCTGGAAAGGAGATCTGTAGGGGTAGTTTTTCTCTGTTCGACTTATGATATCTGGGCGTAGCTGCAACCCGTAGAAAAACCTGATGAACGACAAACACATACCTGACCAAACAAGCAGTCCTGTGGACGCACAGACACTGAGCAGGCGCTCGAACACCAGGGCAGTGTTGTTGTTGACCGACAGATATGCGAGTGAGGAAAACAAGCCTGTGAAGAGGACACTCATGTATGGCACACCGTTTCTGGAGCAGATGGAAAAGAGCTTGGGCGCCTTGGCTTGAATCGACAGGTAATACAGCGTCCGTGACGAGGCGTAGAGTTGCGAAGATGCCGCGGTCAGTGCAAAGTACACCAGAAAGCCGTTGGTGGCAGCCGCAAAGGTGCAGAGCCCGGCACTCTGGAGAGCAATCACAAACGGCGACTGGTTGCCGTTGGCAAAGCCTGCCCACTGGAGCAGGTGCGTTTTGCAGTTCCCGCCGCCGTTAAGCCGGATGACCGTATCCTCTAATTGCTCGCGCTGTTTTTTCTCGCTTTCGGTAGAAGGACCTGACCAGGTGAAGTATCTCAGTAAGCGCGGGTCGCCGCTGTAAATGTTGAGGCCAATGATAAACACTGCCAGGATATAGAACACAAGGATACGCCAGTAGATGTTTCTGGTTGCAAGCGGGATGGCGTGGCGCGGGTTCCGGGACTCGCCCCCTGCAATGAGAACAATTTCTGTACCTACGTAACCGTAGGCTGCCACCACAGAGGCTATAAGAACCTGCAAAAACCGGCCCTTAGCGCCTCCTATGCCATCTGTGGCTCCTGTACCTGTGTCCTTGACGTCAAAAGTTGGTCTAAAGGGCCCGTAGGTGATGTGGTGCTGCAGGTCTGATTTGGAGCTGTCCCAATATCGGAACCCAATTCGTTCGTGGTGGGGCGCAGATCCGCCCGCGTTGAGCACGCAGTTGTAGATCAGCAGAGCTACCAGGATAAGCAGCTTGAAAAGAGTGGAAAAGTACTCGATCTCTCCGTAAACCCTGATATCGCACAGGTTTATCAGCAGCGCAACCACCAAAAACAGCGTTATCCAGCCTGCCGTGTTGGGCCCGGGAATATCGAGGCTGGGATAGAAACTGAGCATGATGGAGGCTGCGGTGATCTCCGTAGGGAAGCCGATGCAGTAGCTGAGCCAGTAGCACACGCCGAGCGCGAACCCAAACGCGTCGTCGACGAATCGGGACGACACTCCGGAAACGCCGCCACAGAGCGGGATGAGCGTCACCATTTCGCAGAAAGACAGCATCGTAGCCAAGACTATCAACCCTGCGATGCTGAACCCCAGCAGACAGCCCAGTGGACCGGCGATGCTGAACGCCTTGCCTGAGGAAAGTAATAGGCCCACGCCTAGCGTTCCTCCCAGCGCGATTTGGTGCAGATGGCGGACATGCAACTTGCGTTGTATGCGGTAGTTGCGGTTGATGTTGAAGTAGTCGAAAAACGACTTTCTTTTCTTCCGGGACTCCAGCGCAGGCTCTATTCGTCGAAAAGTGTAATCCAGGTTTTCGTCGTTGCTCACAATCATTTCTGGCTGGTCGTCGTCTATGTTGATATCGCTGAAGTCAGACTTCCTGATATGTGCTATCGTCTGGTGCTCGATGGGCAGCTCTTCCACCTCCTCGTTCTCGTCGATAGGAACGGTTTCAAGACTGCTTACTCTGCTGAGGTTGACGATTCCGAGCTTGGGCTCGCTCCAGCTCTGGCGATTGCGTCGTTCCTGATTCAAGCGTGATATGGCGTTCCTGATTCTACTCTCCTTTTGAATGCGCCGTTCGTAAGCTTCGAAGTCGCTCGCATACTCAGTACTGTTGTTGTTTGCGTAGTAGTCGTACAGATCGCTGTAATAAAACCGTGAAGACGTGGCTCCTGGAGTAGAGCCTGCTCTAATGATTTTGTGTATGATGGAGCTGTGGAGGTCGGACGACGTCGACTCAGACGCTTCGCTAGAAGCAGAAAGCGAGGGCTCGTAGTTCCCCAGCTGCGGAAATAACGCAGACGCAGCGTCGTCGTCGGAATCCTGTCCTGATGGCATGGCAAAAGATAAAGTGTCTGTCAAAAGTGCCCGTTTAGATACAGGCTTTGGAAGAGCACACGACTCCGCGAGGCTTGAATTTTTTAAAATTTTCAGAGCTCGCCCAACCGACAACCATGGCCAGACAAAACTTTGTAGGGTTTGTCATATCCCAAGGGAAGATGGACAAGACCGTGAAGGTGCGGGTCATGCAGAAGGTATTGAACAAGAAACTGCAAAAAGAGTACTTGAAAAAAAAGGATTTCCTTGTCCATGACGAAGCCAATATTTGCAAAGAGGGAGATCTGGTGAGAATCGAGGCCACGCGTCCGTTGAGTGCACGCAAGTCGTTTGCTGTGGCAGAAATTAAGAAAAACAAAGGTGAGGAGTTTCAGCATTACCAGGAAGAGGCCAAAAGACAGGTGGCAGAGGAAGAGACGAGGAGAAGACAAGACCTGCTCAGAAGAAGAGAGTTATACAACAACTCTTCAACGCTGTATCACGACTTAGACGAGGTGAAGATGCTCAGAAAGCCTTTTTCGGAGTTGTCTGAAGAGGAGCGCGAGAAGATAGCCAATTTGAAGCTTAAATATGGGATTTCTAACTGGGACGCAGGTTTCGAGAACCAGGAGCTTTTCATGTCGAGCCTCTCGCATCTTGCAAACAAGCTGGAGTCAATCAGATCCGAAGTGGAGCTCAGCAAGAAGCTGGAAGACATAATAGCCAAAGGAGAGTCCGATACGACTTTCAGGATGCTCGTAAACAGACTCGACCTGGATCCGGCAACTACGAAGAAAAACATCATGAAAAACAAGATGCGGAGAGTGTTACAGACCGCTTCCGGGGAGGAGCTGGCCCAATGGGGCATCGATTTGTAAATAGCCTTATATACTCGAAATGTAAGCGAAAGCAATGCATACACCTGCTTATTAAATAGTGTCAAAAACGTTCCCCACAGTGTTGCCGTGCAACGGGCTGTTGTCGCTGGAAAAGTTCAGCAGGTTCGCAAGTCCCATCAGCCGGCTCGGATTGCCGGTGGACGGCTGGCCAGAGGCTGCCTCGGGGTTCTCGTACTGGTCAATCTCCTGTTTCAAACGTTCATATACGGACGAGAACTTGTTGTCGTTAAGCTCGCTGATTTTCCGGAAATCGGTGAGCCAGTCTTGAGTAATGGCAAGAATGATATTGTGTTTCTTCTCGCTGAGAAATTGCATGAGAATATCGTCCAAAATTGTGTTCAATCTGTCAACTGTAAGACTGTGGTAATAGCGGTATTCAACGGCATGGAATTTCGGCAAGCGTGGGAAACACTTGGCCAGAAATTTCATCAGAAACATGAGTGGAATAGTGAGGTCGGACTCGATGGGAGGGAGGAAGTTTAGTGTGTAGTCGGAAAGAGTCTGGAAAAAGTCCTCCACATGCGGTTTCACCCTGAGGAATGAGTAGTCTGACGATGCATCCACTCGGTAGGGCATGTTCTGCAATATCCTTTCTAGTTTCTGTTCTAGCACCATTAATGAGTCTTCTATAGTGACTTGCGGAGAGATCTTGAGTAGCGTAGGGGCCACCTCTGGGTGTTCGGACACTAGATTGGAAACTAGGTTCTGCAACGATTCTTGGTCTAAAGTCTCTATGATTCTCGAAACAGAGAGTTTCTGGCCCACAACCTGCAGTTGCCTCTGTTTTTTGTGCTGCACTAGCTTGCTCAGTGTTTTCGGCGTGAAACGAGGCTTGCTGGCATCTTCATTGTGGGATTCATCGATATGGCGACGCTTGCCCACTTTCTTGGATTTCGTGATACGGTGTAGGTCCTTTCCCGAAAGGTGATTCTGGAATTCCATCTGGTTCGTCAACGTCATTGGTTCGCAGACAAAAGCTAGCAGAAGGAACTGATATAGAACGCTGTTTGTTGCTGCTGTTTGTTATACTTGGGAAAATATTTTTACTCTTTGCCCTCCTCAGCCACAAGGCGGCCTTCAGTATTCTACATCACTAGCCACAAAGTACGTTTTATATTATTTACTTATTATTTGCATCTGCGCAAATGCTTATGTACTATCAATAATTTGCTGGACAAGTTTTGGGCTCTCTTCCGGGTGGTCCGCGTTCAGTTGCTCGAGCACGTTGCCAAGAATATTGTAGGTCTCAAAATCTCCTCCAGACCAGCTGATAGGCGTGACGGTGATCAGGCAGTCGCCGTTGTCTACACTCATCTCGCTGAGGATTTTGTCCTTGTTCCGCGGCAGATCCTTGTCGATGCTGTACACAGAGTCGATCTTGGCGACACCTCTGGTTTCATCATAACTCAAGGACGGAACCTTGTTATACCCCCCTATTGTGCGGGTCTCGATGAAGCTGAAATCTCTGTCGGTGTCCATGCACGAGGCCTGTGCGCGCAGATTGATATTGAGCCCCACACCGTTGGGCAGCAGTCTAGGGTTATCGTTCCGTCTCTCGTTCTCAAAGTACTGTCTCAGTTTTGGCGATCTTTGTAGCGAACGCGAGGTATGGAAGTTATGTTTACCATAACTGGACTCGTGCGTGAGCTGTGCGACCAGCGCCTCAATTCGCTGTATGTACAGGGCCAAAAATTCGCTGGCCTCGTCCGCGTTGTACTCGTCCAAGGGACTGGCAGCTATCATGCCCAGATCCTCGTTGCTGTTGACGTTGAGAACGGGGATGTTTCTGGTCTGTGCGAGCCTCATCACGGTCAGGTCCACGTACGTTTGTTGACAGTACAAACCGTCCACGAGATGGCCCGCAGACGCGACGATTATTATGTCGATGGACGACATCTCCGTGTAGTGGTGCGGAAGGAGATAGTCGAGCGCGAAAAGCGCAGTGCCCATCACAGAGCCCTTGACATACCACCTGTCGTCCTGTTTGCATCCGTAAAATTTATCTCCGACCTGGAGGCCGAGCAGGTCGTCCAGGTCGAATTCCTGCTCGTCCAGGAAATCTTTGAGATCAGCATCACTAATAGGAGTGGTGTCGATGGTGACCTCGTTCTCGGTAGGCGAAGTCAGGTGAAGCGGTGAGACGGATATCACCTTGTGGTTTGCACTCAGCACCTGGTGGAAAGCCGTCGAGATACTCGATCCGTACGGAGACGGATTGAGCACCAGGATGCTGAGGGTTGCAGCGAGACGACTGAAGCAGAGACTGGTGCACACAATCGCGCAGAACTGTTGAAGACGCATACGAAGATTAACGGATTACGATTTTGGGGCCGGCCGGGTCTTTATAAATTTCAGGGCCCCGTGCAGCTAGATAATTAGAAGGGCACGGGCTATAAGTAATGCACGTTAAAAGAAAAGTTCACGTCCCCAGTCCCACAAGACGTCGCCAGTAATTTATCGTGTGCGGCTGAGACACCCACGTGTGGCGGTGCACGGATTTCTCGTCTTAATTTTCTCTTCTTGCCTTTAGCAATACGTGATATGAGACTCCGATTGCCTTCTCGCACCATCATAACGGCGACGCTGGTCCATCTGATGCGTCTCTCTAGCGCATACCACTCTTTTGACCGTTTTCTACGCCAGGAGATTGCGCATTTCGCCAGCTCTCACTGTCTTTGCGGATGCCATCTAATCCTCTATGACTCGCCAGAACTGAACTGAACACAGACAGGAAGTCGCCACCAGACACTCACCAACGCATTCCGACAACCATGTCATACGCTCACGATCGATTACGATAGTTACAGATGCATGTCCATGGGTATATGGGTCTAATATTATTGCTGTATTTACATTTGAATCTCCTCGATTTCGAGCCCACAGTCCTTGCAACGACGCCGCACCATGCCGGGTTCTCCCGTGGGCTCTCCTCGGCTCCAGTGGTGCTCGTGTCTTGCGTTGCGCTCGCCGCGTAACTTCCGCGTAAACTCTTCGGCCCGCATCTTCTTCCTCATCTCGCGAAGACGCGTGTTGAACTTCTTGTCGCGTCGCTTGACGCGCATTTCCTCTCGTCGAAGCCACTCCTTGTCCAGGTTCTCCGCAGAGCCCCATTTTTTGAACGCGTACTCCTCGATCTGGTATCTCAGAAAAAGCTGCATTTTCGAGTAAGTTCCGCTGTGCGGGTTGGCTTTGACCAGCCTTTTGAACAGCGTTTCGTCCGCGAGCTCGGGCTCGGTCAAAAAATAGTCCTCTTTGCACTCTGTTTTCGTCAGTAGAGAGTATTTCTCCGGGTATTTGTTTTCGCAGCTCTTGCACACGCGACAGCCAAAAGTTTGAAGCAAGTTCCGGTTCAGTTCGATGGAGCCGCATTCAAAACACTTCGGAGCATTCGCAATGTCCAACGGCGGAGCAGGCTCGACCAAGGGCCGGTTCTTTTGTTCTTCTTGCCACTGTTCCAGGGTTTTATCCGTTTCTCCGGCCCCCTTGCGGTCTGCGTCCGACAGAAATCCTCCATAGGTGTCCTGCATCGTGCTGAAGTCGTACTCAATGTAGTCTGCCTTCTTCACAGACGGCCTAATGCGCTCCTGCACATGGTTGTGGCCGCCTTTTTTTGCACCTTCGATTCCGCCACCAGGAGCGTCTGGTGTGTATGTCGACTGATCTGCAACCCGGTAATTCCCCTTTTCCATTCCCTCGCGGATACGGCGCCGCTCCAGGGCTTTTTGTCGATTTTTCTCGATCAGTTCTCGTTGCTCTGGGGTCAGCTCTTTCTGGGGCTGCGGCTGATTCTGGCCCTTCAACGCCTGCTGCCGGAGTCTGATCTTCTCCAGAGCGTGGGCCCTATTTTCTGCCTGCCAGTTAGCACATCTCGCTGCTGCTCAACTTACTAGCTGGCGGTGTCTCTCCATTTTAAACTTTGCAGTACATTGCTCTGTTGCTCGCACTTGTGACAGTGACAGAATTATTTTTCAGAAAATATTTCCCTCTAGCTGTTTTGATTCAGGCATATCACTAATACTTAAAGTCTCTCCTTACAACCTCTAATTTAGAACGGCAGTTTGTGATAACCGCTGATCCACGGCTAGCCACACCAATCACAGAATGTCAGGAAACCGATGGAACGACAGAAACTCAATCAATAATTTCCCTCCACTCACACCTTCCACGCCGCGAAATAATGATTCTGGCGTGTCCAATCCTACGCTCTCCTCGCCAGGGACGCCACGAAGAGCCAAGAGGAAGACGATGTACAGTGACAGGTATATTCCAAGCAGAACTGGGGTCGATCTCCAGGCAGCCTTCAGTCTGAACTCGGACGCGGTCCAGTCATTCTCCGCAGCAGAACACTCGAATGGGGCATCGGGGTCGATTATCGAAAACGATATAGATTACATCCGCGAAGATGAGGCAAACAGAACGTTCGATGCAGTGCTCAAGTCCGAACTTTTCGGCGACAATCTTCCAGCAACGTTCTCAAGCAGAAAGAGTCTGAACCCCAGCGCCACACACACAAGCTCGAGCTCTAACCCGTCGCGAACCCAGATCACGCCTCCGGGCTCCAATAATCCAAGCCAATCCGGGTCCCAGCTCAATCTCGAAGACGGTGTTCAACATACCCCTCGCCAATCTGGAAACATCTTCACCTACCAGTCGCCTTCCAAATCCCGCCCCGCATCTTCCTCGTTGAACGTGCACAATGAGCTTTACTCGCTCAGTCCGGTGCGCGCAGACAGTCAAAAGATACTTCTGTCGCCGCAAAAAAAGCCCCGGTCGATATCCAAAGTGCCTTATCGAGTGCTGGACGCCCCGGAGCTCGCAGACGATTTCTACCTTAACCTCGTTGACTGGGGATCCCAGGACGTTTTGGGAGTTGGTTTGGGCTCTTGTGTGTACCTGTGGGATGCTTCCAGTGGCTCTGTGAATCGTTTGTGCGACCTGGGCTCCAACGACACTATAACCAGTTTATCGTGGATCGGAGCCGGCACCCATCTGGCCATTGGAACGAGCTCGGGATTAGTGGAGATATGGGATGCCACGATGGGCAGATGCACGCGCACAATGACAGGTCATTCGTCGCGGGCATCTTCATTGGCATGGAACCAACATATCCTGACTTCTGGATCAAGAGACAGATCCATTCTGCACCGGGACGTGCGAGATCCGTCACACTATATCAAGAGGCTCGAGCGACACAAACAGGAGGTGTGCGGATTGAGATGGAACATCGAAGAAAACAAACTTGCCTCCGGAGGCAATGATAACAAGCTTTTGGTTTGGGAAGGCATGAACGAAGAGCCACTTTTCAGGTTCACCGAGCACCAAGCCGCGGTTAAGGCGATCGCATGGTCGCCTCACCAGCGTGGGATTCTTGCCTCCGGCGGAGGAACCGCAGACCGAAGAATCAAGATCTGGAATACCATCACAGGACTGAAAATCAACGATGTCGACACAGGATCGCAAGTCTGCAATCTGGCATGGTCCAAGAACTCGAACGAGATTGTTTCTACGCACGGCTACTCCAGAAACCAGATAGTGATCTGGAAATATAATACGATGCAGCAGATCGCGTCTTTGACTGGACATACCTACAGAGTGCTGTATCTGGCCATGTCTCCAGACGGCCAGACCATTGTCACTGGCGCGGGGGATGAGACGCTGAGATTTTGGAACGTTTTTGAAAAGAACAAAAATGATACTGGTCCTTCATCTGTTCTTCTGGACGCGTTCATGCAACTCAGGTGATCTCTACTCACCAACTAGATTCATGTTGACTATATTTATTTTCTACACCTTAGACCTTGATTTGCATTATTTAGTCGCGTAATGGTATTTTTTGATCTAATCTTTTTGTTATGGAGGGTTTCGAAGACGGGCTCGTATTGACGCCCATCTTGGCCACCTCCAAAATCCCAATTCTTGCCTTGATAATTGGTTACTGCTACAAGGATTTGCCACCGTCCACAGTCCCCCCGATACTCTCTACCTTGGTCCAGCTTATAGAACATAACGACCTCAGGGAGAGCCAGACAGAGTTGATCAGCCTGTATTTTCCCTCTCTCAAGGAGATTCTCAAATTGATAGAAGACGCGGTCACGTCTTTTGCAAAGGAGATGAATACGCAGACCCCCACGGAGGTGGCTAACGATGTCAAAGCTGTTCAGAAATACCTGCTAAATTCGCTGTGGAGTATAACTTCTCTGGACATGTTCCACGATTTTGTGTCCGGCGTCAACAGGCTGCTAGTAGACTATGAGAACACACCCAAAAATGAGAGTGTCGACAAAGGAACGCAACCGGAAAAGCTCCTTACCTCCTCCAGTTTTCTAGGCAGGTTTGTCTACAACATAGCAATCGCATTTGAAGTGCTGGTGTTCGACGATACTGTTGAGCTTTGGAACACGTTCCTCAAATACAGGGAGGAAACGAAGGAGCTTTGGTCGAACCTCAATGGCCATGAGGTCAGACAGAGCCATCATGACGAACCACAAACGCAGTGGCAGAGACAGGTGCTGCGAAACAGCGGGTTACTGGACGCCCGTGTGGACGGCTCGCGTCAACAGGTTATCTCGCAAATTGACCTTGCACAGATGCTCGAGCAGCAGGTTCAGATAATGCAAAAATATTCTCCTCCTCCGCCTCAGTCAATGAAGAATATATTGAAACTTCTTTCCGAATCTCAACGTGGCATCATCCCTTCTGCACACTACATTGACTATCTAGAGAGTTGGAAACAAAGCGATTATGAAGGATCTTTCAATGCACTACACCGATATTTCGACTACATGATGTCCAATAAACAGCAACTATTTTACCACTACGCGCTGCTCTCTCTCGCTACTTTACATGCTTCGTTTAATTCCGATGATGAGGCCCTGAGGGCCATTGACGAGGCCATTCTTGTGGCCAGAGAAAATAAAGATCTTGATTGTCTCAACTACCTACTTACTTGGCTGTTCAACTTCCTGAAAGATAGACCGCATCTATATTCCAAGATGGGAAACCATACTAGTCGAGACCAGATTCTGCAATTCTTGAAAATCAAGACCAAAGAAAGTAGAAATTGGGTGCTTCAGTCGATGACCTTCCAGTACCATGCGGTGCATTTCACTCTGGACGGTGGTCCGTTGCGCAAAATTCTTGAAAATATTACTCGCGCGTCCTACGTCCTTCTTAATTTCGATATTGGTGCCAGTATCAGGTCGACGTTTGTGCGAAACTGCCAGCTGAGTGCCTCCGTTTGGAGTAGGGTTGGGGTCCCCACGCTGGCTCGACTGTACACTGATGTGGCTCTGGACGCCTGCGGGCCCAACTTGAGCGTTTTTGATGATTTATCGATTGGCATGCGCCGGGCAGCTCTGGCCTATGAAAGAGGAGACGTGGATGAAGCCATTGCTGAATTTCAGTCATACGAAGAGACAGCCGTGAACGATATTTCATTGATGAAGATATGGGAACCAAGATTTATGCTGCTGCAAAGCGATCTCTGGCTCAAAAAATGTCGCTACAAAGCGGTGTCCATTCTACTGGCACGACTCCAAAGCGAGGCAGAAGAGATTAACGACCAAGACCTCTACTATGAGTTGCAACTTCGCAAAGCGCAGTACGAATTAAAGATTGGCAACCAGGGTGAGGCTGTCAAGATTGTGACAAATGCCCTTTCCCGAATCGGAGCTGATGACCATTCATACAACCACTACTGGTACATAGAGCTTCAAATTTTCTATGCGACGATCATGGCCCAATCATCATCCAGTCCTGAGAGAGCCATTACAATCATCATCGATGCGTTGGCCTCCGCACACAAGTCATCCTTGATCACGCTGACGGTGAAAGGGTTCATTGTTCTGTGTGAAATGATACTGAAAATCGATCCTGTTGACTCTGCACAGGATGCAGAGGCAATTCTTGAAAAATTGATGCCTCTGTCACTGCAAATAGGAAACTTATGGCTCTCCTCTTATGGATACTACTTGCTTGCCCGAGTGCTCATGATCAAGACTGAAACAGAGGACATCTCTGATGCACATCAGCTGAAGGAAGGGTGCAACAAAATACTGGACTATCTGGAAACATCAATTACAGGATTCAAGCGTACGCATGATCTAGAAATGATGCACAAAGCATTTATGGTGGAGAAAAGGCTTGCAGAGTTCAGTCAATTTCCTGACCTGTTGAACCATGCAAACGGCTCTATAAGCCAGCTGGACAAACGAATACACGAAGAGAATAAATATTCAATGTACTGATCACCAACCGAGGTACTCAGCGTAAGCTGCCATTGTTTTCTCCGTTTGACGGATCGCTTTGATTCGATCGTAGAAAACAGAGCAATCCTCATTGGTACATGCCAGCGCAGTGGAAAGCGGTGAGTTGTTATTTCGCATACTCCGTTTGGTACATTGCTTGCAGACTAACAATGTGTCATCCATTTGGGATTCCTTCGCACGCACGCGCGAGCGCATGTGAGCGATTGTCTGCAGCTCATTGGTGCTACACTCGCGACACAGCTTGCCTGCTCTGCCTAGCGCTTTTTGAATCACAGTATTGCAATTAACACACCTGGCGCTGTTGACAAAAGGTGTTTTAAAATTCAGTTGATCCAAGTTCGGGGCAATCAGATTCCGCGGAAGCTCATCGAACCATTTATTGACATCGACGCCGCAGAGGTTGAATATCCGTTGGAGTGGGGGTATAAGCACTTTAGTGATATAATAGAATGCATCCAGTTCGAGATTTCCGTTAGCTATAAAATCTCTTGGAGCCATGCATCGATCACGAAGCAGTTGGTCTTTATATCCCTTGGCGACCATGTAGAACACTCTTTCCCTATACTGGGGCTCGGCGCGAGGGTCTTCGGCAACCTTCTTCATTGTGATGCGAGCACCTGGAGGGACAGAAGTCGGATTTTTGTATGACCCCAGTCTAATTTCCTTGCCAAACAAGAAATCCTGCAAATTGGCCTTGTTCTGCATGATTTTGAGGAATTGCAGATTCACGTATTGCTTCACTTTGGTGAGGTCTTTGGTCTCAAACAGTAGGCGAAGCGACTTCTCCACCATTTTTTGCTGGGCAGGCACTCCGTCGCGTCGCACAGTTTCTATACCCTTGGCATCGAACTTGGGCGTTTCTTGGTCTTCGTGCTCGTAAGCGTATCCCGCGTATCTTTTCTTGCTAATTAGCACACATGGAAAGTATACCTTTTCGAATTTCAGACGAACGGGAGACGGGTTCATAGAGGTGATGTGGTTCGATATTTCGCGGCCTAGTTTGAATGCGTCCGCCTTGCTCTTTCCCGGAAGATACACAAACAACGAGTCTGTGTCTCCGTATACCACTTTGGCGCCCCATTTTTCGTTCTTCTCGATCTCGCTTATTGCGCTGTGCAGTGTTTCTCGTGCAGCAGAGACTATAGCGTCTGCTATGGCCGAGTTGGGCATTCTGCCCGAGTACGTCGCAGAGGCGTACCCGTATGTGACGTTGGCAATCAGTTTCAACGCCAGTTGTCTGTTATTGTAGAGTTTGTAGAGCTCTGAATCGTCTTTGAGGCCGTTCATGGTATCTTTCACGAGAATGCGTGCATCCAGAATTTCGCTCAGCATCTTGGCCAGGACAGATTTTCTAACGTTTGGCTTCAAGAACATAAGTCCGTTTGGCGTGACAGTGATGTGTTTCTCAAACAACTTCAGGAGCCCAGGTGGTAATTTCCAGGACGTGATTCCTATGGTTTGTGTCTTTTTAGGGTCATAACCCTGTAGTCTGCCAAGTAACGTGGAATAGCACAAATTATGGGCAATTATCAAGGACGGATACAGCGACTGGAAATCTAGGACAAGCAACGGACTCTTGTAGAACGAGCTTTCGGGTTCCAAGATGAGGGGAATCACCTGGAGCGGGTCCTGTTTGAAAACCTGTTTCTTCGACGGAGAAATGAGAATGAAATTCTCTGCCTTTGCTAGACGCACTAGAAGACTTTCCACTTTGAACTGCGACCCGCGGTAGAACACCGAGTAGTAGTCGATTCCCAAAAACCGCGACTCCTCCACAGTCCTCTCGATGATTTCCATCTTATCGATCAGTTTCATCTGCCAGTGCAGCCTGGACATGTAGTACTCTACAAGATTGCTGAGATTTCCCGGATTTTTGGAAAGAAACCACTGCGTCAGGACTTTGTGGTCGTAGTGCGGAATCTTGATGTGCAAAGTGTGCCATACCACGTTTTCCAGGGAGTACCTGTTGATACTCAGCTCTTTTCTCAATGGTCGCCATAGATTCAGCATGTGTCTGCCTGTGATTTTTATTCCAGAGGCATGCGTATAGCCCCATCGGTCGTTCAGCTTGTTCAGCTGTTTGGTGGCCACTCTGGACAACCGCACACCCAGGTCCATTTTATGCACTTTTCGAAACCTTTCCAGCATATATCCCCAGGAAGCGGAGTGAATTTCGTATCCTGAGAGAATGTCTGGATCCACGAATTCAACCAGGGAAATCAGCTCTCTCACCATGTCAATCTCACTTATGAAAGTCTGCACAGGAAAGCCGATTTGCTTTCGTGTAATTTCGTGGGAGTTGACGACAAACACCCCGGATCCCGCAATCCCAAGGTCGATTGGATAGTTTTGATCGTCAAAAGACCAAAAAATCGCCCTGACCTCGTCCTTTAGTGGGTCCGGAAACAGGTCTCCGCGAGTGTTAACGTGCAGCTCCATGTTCAGCACAATCAGCTTGTTAAAATTGTTTGCTTTGCGCACAATAGGAGACTGGAAAGACGGGGCCTTGTATCCCTTCATGTTCTGCGTTGCCTGGTCGATCTGGGACCTAAGCAGCTGCGACCGAGTCTTGATAGGGTCCGGGTGCTCGACAGACCATCGAAGGACATCTTCGTACGACGGCGCGCGCTCTCGGTAACTCCAGATACTCGCTACTCCGTCTCCAGCTATATGGACGGAGTTCGAGGTGGTTTTCGTAGCAACGTCGTACGCTTTGAGACCCTGGAGATCAAGACACTTGATCTGGAACTTGCGGCCGGCAAAATACTCCGGTGCCTCGCTATATCCGGTCCTTGAGCTGTAATATGGATCGAGATAATCTATCTTGAGCATCGCATGGTCCTCGAAGCTTCTCATCATGGCGTCAAAACTTGGGAACGTCGGCGCCGGCATAGTCAGCTCAAACAGCTCTTCTGAAGCGTCCAGTTTGATGGCCGGATTGTCAATCTGTGTATCGTGCTTTGTTTCTGCACTGGTGTTGGTCTCGTCGCTATGTCTTCTAGCAGCTTGTGTCTGCTCGAATATCCGCAAATCCAGGTTCGTGGAGTCAGAACTCTGAGCTCCGTCCGTGTTTGTCTCCTCAGTAGCAGCCGTACCCGAGCTTTCGCCATCTATAAGCCCCAGCTTCTCCTGGATATGGGGTATACTGCCCAGAAAATCGTCTTCGTGCTCCGTCTCGTCCGACGAAGAGTCCGACGCGTCGGAGAGAGCGTCGACGTTCGAGACATCCTGTGTACTCGCAACGACCGGCTCTGTATCCTTTTCAAGCAGCCAGTCGCAGATCTGAGACTCGTGCAGAATCAGGTCCTCGGGAACCCTGAGCAGATGGCTCTCGGGAACCTGCGGCCGGTGGAACTGGTTAATGCTTTGGAAGCTGGTGCTATACTTTTTTAGCCAGTCATTTCTGGGTACCACGTTGTCCGGTTCCAGAGTATGCTTTGGATGCAGGCGGCTCCACTCCTTCTTGGACTCTTCAACACAGTACGCAAGCAGCTCGTTCAGCTCGTCCTGCTCTATCCAGGTGGTTCCGGTAAAGTCACGCTTTCCTCCGCTGAAGAGCTTGATGTTGGCCTGGGAAGACATGTTTCTCTGCCGCCGCTGGTACTCTAAGTCACCTAGCAGGCTCTTGATCGAGTAAATACAGCTGTCTCCGTCCTGGCTTTCGGGAATATCAAAAGATAGTTTTGAGTGAACATCTCGCTCTTTGCACGTTAATCTGTTTTTGAGCCAGACGGCGGATGTGTCGAGCTCACAAAACACCCGGCCCATCCGCGGATACTTTTCAGATAAAAGCACATTGACACTGAACATGTCACGAGTCAAATGGCGGGCTATTTCTGTCTTCACCTCAGGAGTGACCTTGACCTGGTTCAGGCTAGCGAAATCGGTCTCGAAGTAGTCCTGGAACGCATCCAGATGACCCTGTGTCAGAACCAAAGGAGATCTCCAAAATGCTTTCTCAAGATAAATCCAGTTGCAGCCAAAACAATTGTAATCAGTCAGAAACTGTAACATGTACGGGATATGGGCTTCGAACGGTTGCACCACTTTGCCAAACAGTTTTCCCTCTCCGAGCAGTCTCTCAAGCCTTTTGACGTGCCGGGGACTTACAAGGCTGATTTTTATGAATGGCGAAAAGCCAAAATGGTACCCGTAAAAAGAGTTGCCCTTCACAAGGGATATGTCTGCAACATACGTTTTTCCGGCGCCGATGTCCACTTCCTCGTCGTCAAATTCGTCCTCGTCGTCGTTGACATCGTCCATGTCCTCCAGATCGGTCGTCGCCCCCTCGTTAGCGGCTGGTTTGGGTTTTTTTCTGGGACGAAACCTAAACGATTGATAGATCTGCATGTCTATCTCGTTCTTCCAGCTTAATAGATGCTCGTCAATCTTCTTCTCGTCCGATGTGGGGCCCCTATACTGCACATACAGGTATGGAAAAACATTGTGAATGTGTAGAAGGCATGTGTGGCCCGTAGTCAGCTTGCCGTAGACCCTGATCACAGGGACCTGATTAAATGCAGTGCTATTGCCACTATACGGTTTATTGTTCAAGGTGAATCGCTGTTTGTCCAGGGACGACGGTGCCGACTGGTACGAGTCATACGACATAAGCTGTATCCTCAGCTCGGAACCATCTCGTTTGTCGTCTTCTGGTAGCGAGGAGTCCTTCATAGATAAATCATTTCATTACTCTAAAATATTTTATTTTTTTTGCGCGTCTTGGTATCTCGCTATCGAGTCGTCATGCAGGTTAAAAGTGAGTTTCCGCACCTCATGGACGTCAAGGTCTGTCCGCGAGCGCACAGGTCTGGCCTGGTCGATCTTGTTGAGTGATTCGATGTACTTATAGTGGATGCGGTTTCTTTTAGGCGGCGTCACAAACGACGGGACTGCAGTCCTTTTGGTCGAGGCGTTAACGCCAGCCGTGTTTATCATGAACCCCTGTGTGAGCTGGTGCTTTGGGGCCAGAATCCCCGATCTCCCAGCCTCGTTGGTCTCGAAAGTCTGAATATAGCCCGGGTACTCGTGGATGCGCAAATCCGCTAACGCGGAACGTTTTGTGGCCGATCGTTGCGGCGAGCGGTTCTCGATTTCTTTGCACTTGTTGCTGCGGGGATTCTCGTTCTCCTTGTTTTCCACATTTGTCACTGCCATCGACTCTAGCGAGTCAAGGGCATCCCTATAATTCGTGTGATCCTCGTAAATCTGGAACTCCTTGTGCGCTCTGTGCTTCTTTGTTGGCGAGTTGAGCCCACCAGATGGTCTTTTCCCAGGCGAGAGTCTGACTAAGCCAGAGGCCAGCGACTCGCTGCTGTCAAACTTTGAAGGAGACGACTTGTCAATTGGAACAGGCGACAGCGATCTGGAGGGTGACTTGGAGCTGTTGTGTTTGTAAGGGGACGTCGACCGCGAAACACCATGAATATTGGTGTCTTTGGCGCCCAATGGTTTACGTTCAGTTCTTCCTCTCATACGCGACGCGAATAAAAAAAAGGGGGGACTAAAATTAATTTATTTATCAATTTAGGCCCGGATTTAGCTCCTTTTCCATCTTGTCTTTCTCGGCTATCCATATTTTTGACAAAGAAATTGCTCCCGCTCCGAGCCCGAAAAGAAGATGCAGGGGCTCATCAACCTTCAAATGGAACACACTGACTGTGTCATAAGCGAAATCGCATAGCAGCTTGAGGATCTCGAGTTGCACCATGTATTTTTCTTTGGATATTTTCTTCAGCTCTGTAGAATACTGCACCAGCTGTGTTTTGGCATCTGTGTTTTCCAGCGGCCCATATAGTGATATTGGGGACTGGTCGGCTTTGATCGTGGAAACGAGCCGTTTGGCGCGCTGTTTGACTTGGTAGTTGATCTTTAAGGAGTTTTCCTTATTGCTCAGTTGCGACAGCTTCTCGAACTGTGCACGAAGTCCCAGTATGATGTTTGTGTACCAGGCGAGCGCCTCGTGTCTGACGGCAAATCTGCGGTAGTTGGGAGTTGTTTTTTCGTCTAGAAGGCCGATTTTGTACGCGAGCAGTGACTCGTCGAACCAGGCGTAATACAGCGCGCAAACTTCACCCAACGATTTGAAATTGCACCAGTCAGACTTCAGTCGCTGCAGTTTCGTGGAAGCTTTCTCTGACGACTGCAAAAGGCCCACAGTCTCCGAGATTCGGGACAACAACTTGAGGACTTTCGTCGGCACAGTGCCGGCCCGTAGCATCTGTCTGTATATAGAGAGAATCTTTGTGAGGCCGACGAACCTGGCCTCAAATTGGCCCAGAAATAACACCACTATCAGTTCTGGCTGCGCAACAAGCTGCCGAAGCACGTCCTGGGTTTTCCCGTTGAAGTCCACGCTTGTCAGCTTGAAGTTGTTGAGAAACTGTGTTTTGCGAGCTCTAATGGAATACGCAATCAAAATTCGCAGTCCGTACTGAATGCATTTGCCAACTTTGTCCTTGCCTGCCAGTTGCGACATCACCCTGATCCACAGGTCCAGCTTGGAGGGCCTGATAAGAGGACTTCGCTGTATCGCTTCCGCAACCAGCTCATTGTTGGGTATCACGAGGTCTTCGTCAATGGGCTTTGGACTCACGATATCTAGACGCGGCATGCGGCTCATGGAAACGGGAGTTTGGAGTCTCGAAGGAGGCAGATGGCCCCCGTTCACGCTAGTCATGGTTTGTCCTCTTATCGGAGATGTCAGCCTGACTTTGTTGAAGTTATCCTTTTTCGTCTGGTAATAGTATGAGTAAACTCCCAAAGCACCCCCTTCCCTATAAAGATCGTCGTTAGACGACATACTTTCGCCTATTTTCCGTTTCAACTAATATAGTCTATATCAAGCAATCGTGCGCGGAAACGATTTTTTTATCTAACCACACCTCGCACCCGTCTATTACATGAGCACACCCTTCGTGCTAGGAACGTCGTCTCGTCCAGTGTACGAAGTCGCGTCTCTGATCGCGACTGCCAGCGCCTTGAACGCGCTCTCGCTGCGGTGGTGATCGTTAAAGCCCCGAATGCAGTCCACGTGCAGTGTTATGTGTGCACTGGTAGCAAAACTCTCTAGAACATGCGGAATCATCTCGCAGCTCAGATCTCCTATTTTCTCTCTCTTGAGCCCCAACTCGATCACAGCATACGGTCTGTTCGATAGATCCACAACAGCTCGACTAAGAGCCTCATCCAGGGGAGCATAGGCGTATCCAAAGCGTTTCATTCCTTTCACAGGACCAAGTGCTTTTTTGAACGTTTCGCCCAGAGCAATAGCGACGTCCTCTGCCGAATGGTGGTCGTCGATGTGGAGGTCTCCCTTGCACTCGACAATCAGAGACCATCCCGAGTGTTTGGCCAAAGCGTGGATCATGTGGTCGAGGAATCCAATACCTGTGTTGATAGAAATCACTTGTGCCGAGGTCGCCTGCGAGGCGTGATCATACTCCTTGTCCAAGATGGAATCTTTGCACGAGATGAAGCCTCCATCTAGACTCAGAACGATCTGAATCTTAGTCTCGTTGGTGATACGTCTGGTCTCTGCAAAACGGCGACATGTGCCGTTCACGTCCAGCTTTCTCTTTTTCTCTTCAGCCATATATAATGCAAGTACTTTTTTCTTATTTTATTTCATTTTATTTTATTTTATCATGCTGAGATTAGTCAGACCAATCAGAAGGTTTTCATTCATAAGACCGCTTCTCAACGAAGGATCCAGCCACCACACCCTCAGGCGGGAAAATGGAGAGATTAAGATCAAGGTGGAGCCGCTTCCTAGAATCAACGAATCTATAGAGAAAAAGAGAAGAAGATTGCTTTACCAATCCAGGAAAAGAGGCATCTTGGAGTCCGACCTGCTCTTGAGCAGATTTGCCGACAGGTACCTGGACACCATGACACCAAGCGAACTAGAAGAGTACGATAAACTCCTTGACGAGCCAGATTGGGACATCTACTATTGGGCAACTAAGAATTATGATGTTACTCCTTTGCCTGACAAATGGAAGAACTCCAAGATTTTGAAAAAATTACAGGAGTTGAGCGAAAATAAAGACAACGAGATTCTCAGAATGCCTGACCTTAAATCAAATGCTTAGTCCACGATGTCCGCGGTAGCCGATGGCTGCTCGCTAATTCCCTCGGCTTCGTCGTCTCCTAGCTCCTCATATTCCTCCTTCAAATGGTTGAACTCATCCTCGTTTTCCAGCAACGCTTGGATCTGGATCACACCACATTTATCGAATAGTTCTAATACGTTTTCGGCTTCCGAAATCGACATAGTAGCAAAGACTTTGTTTATGGCGTCCAGTTCCTTGGTCTCTAGCGCCTTTTGCATGTTTTCTGGGATTTGCTTGAAAGTTTCATATTCGGGAGTACCTTCAGCTGGGAGGTTAACAACGAGCTCTGAATTTGGATCCATCGATCTTAGCTGGATTTGCTCCACGCCTTCTTGTTGGGCGTTTTGTTCTTGTTCCTGCTTGATGACTTCACACCTGTTAACAATATGTTTGTACGTTTTTTCCAAATCTGCATCAAAAGTGCGAGCGGCTGGCGACGATTTGTCCATTAACTTAGTAACAAACAATCCAACGGCCTGTTGTTTCTGCTGAATCGTAGCCTTTGGTCCACCAGCAGCATTGAATAAATCGTTCAAGTACTGTAAAATGAGTGCCTGGTGAACGGTCTGTTTGGCCGTTTTAGTGTCTCCACTCAGTTGAGAGTCAAAAGTGCTCATCATCAAGGCGTCTTTCTGCTGCTCGCAAACGATGTAGAGATGGTTTTCAAGGAACTTGATGCTCTTCAGTAGGTCCGTAGCGGGGATGCTAGCAAACTCCTTCGTCTCTGGCAAGAGCTCAAGCTCATCAAGCTGGTCAAGAGGCTTGGAAGGTACTTGGGCCAATTTGGCCACTTCTGGAGTGTTAATTGTTTCTATGGTGGTAGTGGTGGATTTGGTCTTTTCAAAAGAGCCAGAGCCGGCCGATTGGGGAGCAGAAGATGAAGGAGTTTTGTTGATGATTGAACTGTTCCACCCATCATGAATATCCTCGCTTGAAATGTGCAACTCTTTCTCCTTCTTGAGCTCCTCGAGTTTTGGATCTATCTGCTTCAGAACAGACTCAATTTTTGCTCTGTGCTCAAGCAATTTTGCCAGCACAAGCTTTGGATCAGTGCTATCCTTGTCTTCCTTCTTAAGATCATCCGAGATCTGCACAAAAAGATCTTGAACCATCTCGTTATAAGGAATATTGTCGGCGTTTTCCTCCAAGGTGCATTTCTCCTTTGGATCAAAATTGGTATCCAGAAATTCGTTTCGTTTCTTCTCGTCTGCAATAGCGTCCCCTAGAGTAGCGATCATCTTGTCCACCCGCGCGTTTAGTCTGGTGTACATCTCTTTTTGGATTGTCAACCCTTTGATCTCGTTGTTTCTCTGCATCCGCTTTTCGTGGATATCCCTTTGTTTCCACCTGATAAAAGACCTTTTGTCGACATTTGGGTGCACCTCTATGTCAGAGTCGTCTGAAAGCTCGATTTTGTCCCACTTGGAATAATCAATTGGCATTTTTAAAACTAAAGCGAACCAAGAAAAGCCTAGAAATAAATTTATATTGGGGCGCGACTATCGTCGTCATTTGTTCTCGAGTTTATCGATTTTATCTTTATTATGGATTTTCTGGACCTACCGCCAGACGAAGCGGAGCCGCACAGTTTCAAGGAGGAAGAGAGCGTGCGTGCGTCGTTGTCAAAGGTATTGAACAGAACACCTACCATCCCTGAAAACGCGGACGAAGATGAGCCAACATCCGCAAAGGAATATGCGCAGCCGGAGTCTGTCTCTTCAAGAAAGGGCACCATAACGGGCTCGTTGCCTCAATCGATCGATAAGAAACGCAAGGACAACATGAACGAGAAGATATACGAGCTGTACGAGTCAATTCCGAGCGAGTTGTTTGTGGACAGTAAAGACAAGTCGTCAGGCACGAAAGATGGCAAGCCGAACAAGGGACAGATCCTAAGCAAGGCTGTGGAGTATATCAGCAAACTCCAGGCCGAAATTGACGAGAAAAACAGAAAAGAGGTCGAGTTGAGCATACGATTGCGCAATCTGGAAATTGCACAGAACGTACCGGCCTCGCAGCGGTTCAATCTGCTACACACAAGCGCAGAACTTGGGTTGGCGAAGATCGGTGTTGGCCCGCTGGCACAAGAGTCTTCTGAGTCCCCCAAACCATGATAGCTTGGTACTATATTTATTGTAATCTGCGTCAATCGGCGCGATTCGACGCGCATCGACGTCCTAAAAATTTTTTTTCGATCTTAAAAATTTATTTATTTCAGCTCCAATGAAGCTTGTGGAGTGTGTGGCCGACCAGCGTGGAAGGTTCCTTGCATGTGTGCTTAGCTGGCCTGGAAGAAGTGAAGTGAGGATTCTTTCTTTTGAAATCGAGGAGCTCAAATCCAGTATTGAGCTTGGACCAGATGAGAAAATAGAACGGGTCAAATGGCTCCAGAACAAAGACACAAGCTATCTGGGCGTGCTTCTCTCCACTAATGAAATCCTGATCTATTCTCCACTGTCGAAAGAGGTGGTAAACAAGATTTTCACTGTTTCTACCCTCATTGATTTTACTGATGGGCCGGGCCAGGATGTCTGGGGATACGATAGAAAGAACATGACGCTACGCAAATTTGGTCTTTTCGAGAATCGTATGGTGGACTCCCGTCCTTGGACAACAGATAAGCAATGCCAGTATCTCCAGTATCTTCACTTTAAGCTTGCTATTGCGTCCTCTGCTTTGTACGTCTTTGACCCCTATAAAATAGGAGATGCCGAGGAGGAGGTCAAGATCGCGGCTCCAAAAGCCCATCAATCACAGATAACTAGCATTCTGATCTGCGAAAAAGACCCAGACTTGCTTGCGTTGGCCAGGGAGGATGAGCCCTTGATACAGATTGTCTCGCTTTCCAGCTCTAAAGTGCTGTCTTCGCTCAGATGTTCATCTGCCGTGAAGTCATTGGTGCTGCTGCAAGATCTCTCAATCGCTGCTGTGACAGAGGATGGTGCCATTGAGATTTTTGCGGAGGTTTTCGGCAAAAAGTCTAGAAAGCAGCTCGTGTCGAATTTGCAACTGAAACCAAACACAGCTGTCAAGTTCGTTAGTCTTGTAAGCAGAAAAGATCATTTTGTTGGCTTGTGGTTTGACGGCTATGATGTCAGTACCACCACTTTCGAAATCGAGGATTTATCCCAAGAAGGAGAAGTTATTATTGACGTCGGCCACGAAAGTGATTCTGGCTCTGACGAGGAGAACAATGTCGAGGAGGACGAAAGTGATGAAGAGGACTCGGAAGAGTTTTTAAGAGAAGACATCAACGGACTATATTCACTGATACTCGAGAATATTACGAATATGGACCGACTGGCTACCATATTGTCTCAGAACCAAGATAACGCCAAATCAATCATGTTCTTGCTGAAGGATCAAGAGACGATTGATCTCTTCAAGCAGCTGACGCTCAAAATTACAGACGATACGCAGAACTCGCAGGAATTGGGGACTTGGCTCAGGTGGCTACTCATTTCCAAAGGGAATTTGATTTCCCAAGACGCAGACTCGGTTGGTTTGTTAAAACTGCTCCAATCTTCTCTCGCCGAGAATATCCGCCTACTTCCCAGCCTTTTAACGTTACAGGGACGTCTTTCTCTGTTGCAATCTCAGCTCAAATTGAGAAATGATATGATGAACAGATTCACAGAGACTCGCAACGAGGTGAGTTTTGTCGAGAGCTCGGTGTTTTTAGATGGAGAGAATGACGATTTGGAGTACCAAGAAGAAGCAGAGGAGGAAAACGACGAGGAGGACGAGGACTGACGAATGTACTGACTAAACTAATAGATGCATATTTCAGGAGTAGGTGTGAGGATTACCTTCTTTCTTTTAGAAAAAAATTAGCAGGCTTTTTTTTTTTTTTTTTTTTTTTTTTAAAATTTTTTTTTTTTTTTTTTTTTTCTTTGCCCATAAAATTTATATCAGTTTTATAAAACTAATAGAAAGATAATTGAGGAGTAGGTGGGAGAATTACCTTCTTTTTTTTAAAAAAAAATTAGCAGTTTTTTTTTTTTTTTTTTTTTTTGATAAGAAAATCGTTCATCTTCAAGATTTCACCATGGCCGATAAAATGTACATCAGTTATAACAACGTCCACAAGCTCTGCAAGGCAGGTGCTGAGGCGTTTCTGGAGCAGGTTGGAAAGCCGGACGTGATTATCGCGATTGGTGGTGGTGGATTTATTCCTGCCCGAATTATCAGAACTTTCCTGAGAAGTCCTGGAGAAAAGAACATTCCCATCCAGGCCATTGGACTTTCACTGTATGAGGACATGGGAACCGGTACTGACGACAAGATTGGTAAAGAAGTGATCAGAACCCAGTGGCTTGACTTTGGTGCTCTGTCGCAGCATTTCGACTCTTTGATTGGCAAGAATATCCTGATTGTCGACGAGGTTGACGATACCAGAACCACTCTGCACTATGCTGTTTCTGAGCTGTACAAGGACGTCAAGGAAATCGCAGAAAAGTTGGGCCGCACCTCTGAAAAAACCAGACTCTCTATATTCGTGCTACACAACAAACTCAAGGAGAAGAGAGCTCAGATTGACGAGGACAAAATGGGCGGCGGAAAGTACTTTGTCGGAAAGGACGTGCCAGACGTCTGGATCGCATATCCATGGGAATCGGATGACATTGATACCCACACTCAGCATGCTGTTGAGCAAGGAAACATCTAATAGAGAAATGTAATTCTTTTAATTACTGGCAGCGAGCTTTTCCTGTAAACTCACCAGTTCCTGGACCTGGGACCTCATCAAGTCCTTTAGGTCATCCACGTCTGCCTGCAGCTCATTGCACTGCTCGGATTTTTGGCCCAGAAGCTGTAATGTAGCCTCGTAGTTGGAAGTAAGAGCAGCGTGCTCTTCCTCCAAGAAAGCCAGCTTTTCCTTATACTCCTTGGTCTGCTCGTTCTCGCGCACCAGCTGAACTATTTCGTTTGCCGCCTCCTGTTTCTGCGCGTTGAGCTCGGCAATCTCGTCTTTGAGTCCCTGAATTTCGAGCTCAAGACGGCGGATCCGCGACGACAGTTTACCCATCAGCTGGATGTTTGAGCCGCCTTTCACGTTCGAGCTGCCCATGCCGCCGATCGTGGACGAGTGCGGAGTTTCCAGATCCTCCGTCGACGTCGTGTGGCTGAGTCCCGGCTCGCCTTGGCCCCGGTAGCCAGAATTCGGAGACGAGCCAGGAAACATGTCTTCCTCTGCGGCCAGTGGGTCGTCAATCGTGTCCAGCATTGTGCTGCTCTGCGAGTGGTTCAGAGTGGGGCCAAAGAGCGAAGACTGTGACTGGCCGCGGCTTGAAACACCTGCAAACGCTCCTGGTCGAGGAGTCGTAGACGACTCGCCCAATGCTATGTTGTCGGCAGAAGCAAGCGAAACGGAGCGCTGTGTGCGGTAGTAGTTGAGGCTCGACGAGGAGTTGAACTCGTTGAGATAGAAGCCTGTCTGTGGCTGGCTCGCCTGCTGGATAGATGCCTGGGTGTCTATGCGGAGCTTATTAATATTGGCAAGACGGGTCTTCTCTTCCTCAAGGGTCTGGATTTTCTTTTCGAGGCTGGCTTTTTCCACTTCGTAGTCCTTTCGGAGCGCATCCTGACCCTGTCTGGCCGTCTCGAGGTCGTTTTCGGTGATCTCGAGCTGGTTCTTGGTAGCCTCCAGCTCGGCTCTTACTGCAGACTCGTTTTCAAGCAGCTCGCTGATCTCTGCTGCTCTGGACCTGAGGTCGCTTTGCATCGTCTTGATCTTCCGTGAGTTAGCAAAATCCTTCTGTTTGAGCACCTCGACGTCGTTCTCCAGCGCCGAGATCTTCTTCAAGTACGAGCTCTCAATCAGCTTCCAGTTCTCCTGTGCCTGTGTGTACTGTGCCTGTACCAGGTCGATAGAAACAGACGACGCGTCTGACACACCTGCCGTGTCCACAGTCCTGTCCACAGACTCGCTGAGCAGCCGGAACGCCTCCATCTTATTTTCCAGCCGCTTGATTTCGGCAGCATTTTCCTCGCTCAGCTCGTTGTATCGCGCGCGCTCTCGTTCCAACTTGTACGTCAGCTGCGATATCTGGTTACGTGCGTCCTCCTTGTACAGGCTGAACTCCTCTGTGGTCTTGTCGAGCCTTTCCTGGAGCCGTGCTCCATTCTTTAGCTCTGTCTCGAGCTGTTTCTGCAGAGTCGCCACCTGGACGTCCAGTCTACGCATTTTCAGCTCCTTCAGCTCGTCCACAGCGGCGTCCCTTTCCTGCTGCATCTTTTCGAATTTTTTCTGCAAGCTCTCGTACCCTAGACGGTCCTCCTTGGCGCTCCGCTCGTTGTGCTTGAACCCGCTCACCTCGGCCTCCAGCTCTGCCACGCGCGCCTGCAAACTGCCTACATCCCTTTCGGAACGCGCCAGGTCCTCCTCCAGATCCAGCTCTTTCTGTTTCATCTTCTTGATGGTCTGCGTCAGGTTCACCTCTTTCATCGACAATTTGGACCCTTCCTCCAGCAGTTCCTTGATCTGGCGCTCTTTCTCCTCCAGCTTGCGCCTGAGCGCCTCGTCGCTGCCAACCGGCGTGATTGAGCGCTTAGGAGCCCTCTCACGACGTAGATCGTCCACCTTGCGTGCCAACTGCTGATTTGTCCGTTTGAGATCTCCTACCACCTGGGCCGAATGCTCAAGGAGCGCAAGCAGCGCGTCGTGCTCCAGAGTCTTGTAGTCTGCAGGCAGCGAGAACTCATCTTTGGCCGTCTCGGCTCCCAACCCAGCGTCTTTGGAGTCCTTAGGACCCGTGACCTCCTTGCTCTCTCTGCCGTCCTTGCCATCGTCCTTGCGGCTGTTCTTGGATGCTGCCAGCGCCAGCCGCTCCTGCAAAGTAAGCTTCTTCCGCGGCATGGCCTCTTCCGCGGCTGGCGCCTCGGTGGAACTCACGCTGTCTCCGTCCTCCATATAAATTAATTTACGTATAAAATACAAGTTTGGCTGTGCGAAAAAATCTTTTTGTTTATTTGTTGATTTTTTATCTACATTTTACCACAAATAAATAATCCCTATTACCCGAATGTTCTCCATCTAGTCCTATGGCCGAATGCTATGCGACGAGACAGAACAGTACTGTCTCATTAAATTGTTGAGCTGTTGCTCCTCCTCCTGCGCAACTTTGTCGATCAGCTTGCCAAGAGAGTAGTCGTCCATAAGCTGGCTCGAGGTGCTGGAGACCGACGAGGCGCGGGAGTGCAGCGTGTCCAGCGACGAGACGGACGACGAGCGAGAGCTGCACAGCGACCTGGCTGGTGTGAGCAGGACAGGAGACGCTGGCGACGCGGTGACGGTGACCGTAGGCGTGGACGGCATTGGCTTCCTTGTTCTGTCTTTCTTGCGCAGCTCTGCGCGAATTGGGTCCAGGAACCTCTTCCAGGCCCGCAGAAGCTCGTCCTTGGAAATCTTCAGGTCCCAGTCCAGCAACATGAGCAGCTGGCGTTCCATAAGGTTGACGTCCTCCTTGCGGAACAATCCGTCTGTGTACTTGCTCCAGTGCTTGTTCTTGGGCGAGGAGTCGTTGTGGTGCTTGGAGGAAATGATCAGACAGGCCAGAAAAATGCGATGGCGTGTGCAGGGCAGACCCTGGGCGTCCCTGGGAAGCTTGGCCTTGAGTCTGTTGAGAAACACGATGGTCGACATCAGCGTTCCCGTGTAGACGTTCGTGTAGCGGACGAGCTTGGTGATGAAGGTCATGAGCGAGGGCAGCGGCTTGGTCTTGAGCACGGGCTCTGTGTCGGCCGGCGACTTGACCTTCTGGGTGATCGTTTTGGAGGACTCGCAGGGCAGCACCTGCAGCGTAACCGTCACCAGGTGGTGGATCATGTCCTGGGTGACGGGGGATTTCAAGAAAATTTCCAAGGCCTGGTCGTCGCTCATTGGGGAGATGGGCAATGCGAAGCTGCGTTTTATATATCTCTCGTCCACGGCGTGCTTCCTGACACCTCCTTTTAACGCTTATTTTTTCATCGCGTCGAGCCGCATCGCCGCGACCTCCTGTGAAGGGCGGTGCGGCGCAAAGGAGGTCGACGCGTTCCGAACAACGCTTCGCGCCATTCGGCACATTTGCCAAGCACCATGGTCTGGGGTTAAGCGAAATGTGATACACGACGCTACGCGAGTGTGCATGCACGCAAGGAGTTAGAGCCATAATCATATTTCCTACTTCATCTAGAGTCGGACAGCTACTCGCGGACAATCATTTGTCGGCACCATACGACTTGGTCTTGTACTTTCCGTTCAGCAGAATGATGTCCTGAGGCCTGTAGTCGAATTTCTGTGTGAAGAAGGACTCCAGGATATTCTTGGTGCCCTGGGCGTACCTGACCTGGGCGTCGATCACAGAGCCTGAATAGTGCGGAGTCATGGCATTTCCGGCGCCGTACTTGTTGGCCATGGTTCTCCATGGGTGGTCTTTTGGAGCCGGCTGCGGATACCACACGTCCCCACCGTATCCTCTGAGCTGGCCGCTCTTGACGGCGGCTGCCACGTCTTCAGCCACGCAGATGGCGCCTCTGGCGGTGTTGACCAGCCAGGCGCCCTTCTTGAAGTGCTTGAGCAGGTCCGCATTGATCAGGCCCTTCGATCCCGCGTGCAGCGGACAGTTCACCGTGACGATGTCGGCCTGGGCAACCAGCTCCTTGATGTCGAGCACTCTGCGGGCCCCGACTTTCTCCTCGGCCTCTCTGGACAGCGACTGGTAGTCGTAGTAGAGCAGCTCCTTAGGGTTGAAGGCCACAAGTCTCTCGAGCACGCGGTAGCCGATTCTGCCTGCTCCAATGGTGGCAATGACCTTGCCCTCGATATCGAACGAGTCCTTGGCGATCTCGGCCACGTTCCAGCCGCCGGACATGATCTGCTCGTGCGCAGGAACAAAGTTCCTCACCAGCACCAGCATTGTCATCACGACGTGCTCGGCAACGGAAACCACGTTGGAGCCAGTCACCTCCAGCACAGAGATGTCTCTGCCGGACTGGTTGATGTAGTCGAGGTCGATGTGGTCGGAGCCCACCCCGGCAACCACCAGCAGCTTAAGCTTCTTGGCCTTCTCGATTCTCTCCTTGGTGATGTAGGCCGGGTGGAAAGGCGTCGAGATGATGACGTCTGCATCGGGGATGTTTTTCTCGAGCTCCGAGTTCTCGCCTTCCTTGTCGCTGGTGACAACGAGCTCGTGGCCCTGCTTTTCGAGCCAGTCCCTGATGCCTAGGGCATTTTCGGTGCAACCGTAGAGTCTTTCCTCGTCTTGGGCGTGTTTTCCTGCTTCGTAGAGAACTAGTACAACCTTCATGGTGTGATTGATGATTGTGAGGAGGACGAGAAGGACGTATTTATAGTGCCGTTCCCCTCTCTGAGAGACCCGGCTGGTGGTCGACTGTCTCGGAGCCAGCTGAATATAGACTCCGTGTTTGCCGGCTATTCTTATTGGCGGATACAAGTGAGACACCCCGGAAATTTGCTGTTTTTCTGCAAAATCCGGGGTGACCGGTAGGAGGCTATTCGCACACACGAGCGGGACACCCCACTCTGGTAAGGGATTCCAAAGTCATTCTTTTTCCCGTTGCGGGGCAGCCACGCGCATTCTTTAGGAAAATATTACCTGTGCTACACCCTGTCAGATTTACCCTCCACACATATATATTCCGTCGTCTCCACAGACTATCATTCGTCCTTGCGCCGCCAGCGGAAAATATTGAGCAGCTGTTTCCCGAGACTCTCGGTCGGCACCTGGTACACTTGACGGATGTCCCGCTGCATCACCCGGTCGGATCTCGGCCTTAACGAAGACTGCGCTGCGGGCGGCTCACCCAGCAAATGTCTCCTGATCGCAGCTTCCAAATTCTCTGCGCACCGTCGGTAACATTTTTCCAGCTCGGTGCTTGCGTTTAGATAGAGTTTCTGTGAGGCCAAAGGAGCCTGCAGATTATAACTTCGGATACTGTCATTCAACGCTTTCAATTTGACGTCCAGATACTTGCTGTATTTTTGTTCCCATTGGCTGCTGCGCAGCTTCCTGTGGCGAGAGCTGTCGTCGCGCTCTGCCTCGGCGTACTGGCTCATAATCTGGATCTTGTCTGTGTCGCTTTTCTTTGAGTGTCGCTCGCAAACAATATGCACGGCCTGTAGTGTCCAATCGCAGTCGAGCTGGTTCCGAAATTGGCGGATCTGGGTCTCCACACTCCCCTGTTTCTCGATCCACGGCGGCATGGCCTCTTGCCGTTTCAGTATGTTGTTCAGATGATACTCTGTGCGGTCAATAAATGCGCTATTGCTGGTGTAATCTCTGGGGAGCGGTTTTCCTCGGGGAATATTGCGAAACTCGCCGCGCCGCTGCGCTTCCTGAATCCGCTGGTCGGCCAACGACCGCACAGAGTTGTCTACAGACGCAAACGAGTCACCAAGGAACTGCGCGGGGCCCAAGAGACGCTCTCTGTACATTTCTGCAAACTGGTCGTCCTCATTTTTGGCTTTGGTTTTGTCGGACAGTTTTCCCAGTTGGTAATCGAGCGCCCCGTCGCGGGCGTTGTGTAACCTCTGTCGCACGCTCGCCTTGGGCAACGGCTTATACTTGTCGTTGAGCATTCTTAGAGACGCATCGTAGACAGACTCCTTGCCCGTCCACACTTTCGAACTCGCAATGTCTCGCTCTTGCTTGCCCGCATACGTGGGGATCTTACTGAGACCGATTTCTCTCTGATATTGGTGGTCGAAGTTCTGGTTCTCGATTTGATCCAGCTTGAACCGCAACTTGGGCATATCCACGGGCAAGGCGTCCGGGATTGTGCCGGCCTGTGGATCATCGGCTATGGAACGCGCGTTCTCAGCCAGCTGCTCTAACCGGCGTTTGAGGGCACCTGAGTCGGCATTAAGAAGCACTTGTGATCTTCTGATCATTAAATTTCAAAAAAACGGTGCAAGGGTTATCACATGGATGGTGTCATACAACGACATTTTTTTCCAGACAGATGAACCACAATTCCTAACTGTAAGGCACCCTCGAGTTTTATTGTTGCCGATTTTTAAACTGAGACAGTTTTCGCTATTCTGTGTTTCTGCTTTCTCTCTGGTGCAAGGATGTCTCTTGCGCGAAGAACTTTTTAGGCAAGTTGCCTTTCCTCTTTAGGAAGCCCTTTATAACTGGATCTTGGTGTCAGCAGTCGTCAGCTCCACGATAGAGCCCAGCAAGTGCGGTGCCGGGCAGGGATCCACCAAGCATACGTACAGCACCGACACAGTCGGGTGTAAGGGTGCCTTGCAGGTCGGAACAGGCTGCGCCCGGCAATAGCAACCACAAGCCACAGGGTGCTTTGTTCCATTAGTAATGCATGCTATTTAATCAATATGGGGACGGATGATTATGGAAACCTGCCGGGTCGCCTTCCATAGACCTTGTTTAGCCGGTTCGGGGAAAAAGCAAACAGCGGGGCCGCCTAACCGATGTAGAAGATTATTGCGACTTTTTCCTGTTTGGACAGATATTTCCCTTTTCCGCTGCCTATTTGTTTGTATTTGTGGGACTATATATAATACAGCTAGGAATTTCAGGCCGGTATTTTTAATAAAGAAAAATTAGAACCTTCCTAATTGCTCATCATCATAATGCTTTCATACGGTGACATCACTCTCAGAACTGTGAACTTTGTGTTCCTCGTCATTGTCCTCGGTTTAACAGGCTCGCTTGCCGCAACAGCCCACAACGGCAACCCCCAGGTCAACTTCTGCGTCTTTGCTGCTGCTTTCGGAATCCTCACCTCCACTTTCTACGGTGTGTTGGCCTTCTTCATCTCCTTCTTGGCCTCGCCATTGTTCCTGGCCATCTGGGACTTCCTCAATTTCGTTTTCACCTTTGCCGGTGCTACCGCTTTGGCCGTTGCCATCAGATGCCACTCTTGCTCCAACCGGAGCTACGTGGATGGCAACAAGGTGACACAGGGCTCCAAGGACAGATGCAGAAAGGCACAGGCTTCCGTTGCGTTCCTCTATTTCTCCTTCTTCGTCTTCCTGTTTTCCCTGGTGATTTCCTCGCTCTCCATCCTCAAAAACGGCTTCCTGGGAACACCCTCCCGCAGGCCAGCTAGAACCGGAGTGCCAACCATGTCCCAGGTCTAAGCTACGAATTCGCAGGAACCCCACTTTTTTTACCTCTTGTGCCATACTTGGCTCGATACCAATAATCTGCCAGGCGAAATAGGTTTGTACCAATGTATCGAAATGACGAAGCCTCAACGTAGTGCTATCATCTGTAGCCCTTGGCTGCCATGAACCGCTCCAGGCTCTCCCACAGAAACTCGCTCGTCTGGCGGTCTTTGAAACGCTGCGTCCGCTCAATCCCTATAGGTTGCACGTTCCACTGCTGAATCTTATCCGGGATTGGGTCTCCGTTGTAGTAGAGATAGAAACCCTTCACCTTCTGAAACAGCAGGCTTGGCTGGTTGTACTTGTAGTTCTTGAACTGCCACTCCTGGCCCGTCGTGAATACTGCAACCACCCGGTCCCAGTACTCCGGCTTCGTGAAAAACTTCTCCACGTTGCTCACCACCAAAAACTTCAATCTCCTGTCGAACCGCTTCGAATTGCGCACAATTTGCAACATGTTGCTTGTCGAGTGTCCTGCGTCGGCGGTGTTCGTGAATCTTCCGTCCTGGAGGAACTCCTTGACGTTGCTCATGTTCAGAATAGCAGACGCAGACGGCGACAGGATGATGATAGGCTCCTTATTCTTCCCCGCCGACGCTGTGCTCTTCTCGGGCACCTTGCCTTTGGCCTTGGTCTTCTGCTTGGCCGCACGGATGATTTTATACTCGCACTCTTTCGCAACGCTCGAAAAATCCACAGGCTTCGTGCCCTGCAGAGCCCTATTATGGTCGATCAGGTTGCGTTCGTTGTTTAGAACCTCGCGCAAAAATGGGTCTATCTCCTGCTTCTTCTTCGCCGCGCCCTGCTCCTCTGTGGACTTCCGTTTTTCGCCGCCGGTCTGGGCCTTGGGTCCTGCCCCTTGTAAATAAGCACACGTCTCAGACGACCCGTTTAAGTACGAGATCAGCTCCGTTCTCTCCAGAAAACTCACAACCGGTATGTTCTTCCCCTCGCAGTCGGAGATATACTCGGTCGTGTTCGAATCTCTGTGCAGCCAACATTGGTAAACGGTTCGCAAAACATGGTTGATCTTGTCTCCGCTAACAAACCCGGTCTCCTCGTCCAGAGAGACCTCCTGGCCGTCCAGAATAAGCACCTTGGCGGTAGAGATATCCTGGCCCTCCGGAAACGCAATTGGCTTGCCGCTTTTTATACATTCCCTTAGCAGACGGATAGACATGGCTGACTATTTTTTGGTAATTTTTTTCTTGAACTCGTGTCGGGTCTTCCATATTTACGTAATCCCCAATAAAGGCAAAGATAACATTTGACACATATCTATTGTTTAATATTTATGGGCGACCTAAACAAACACACCTTTCTGTCCCGGGTGTTTGGGTCTGCATCAAATCCTCTGCTGAATGATGACAATAACGACATTGAATTTAGTATCAACAACTTGCAGGACACGTTAGAGGAACACGAGGTCGAGAGCCCCCCACGGGCGCCGCACGCGATCAACGTTAACTCGGAGGACGAGTCGTCTTCTGAGACTGAGTCGGCCTCCAATGACGATCTTTTGTATGACCAGAAACGTCACCTGTACCAGCAGGTAGAGTCGGAGCTTCGCCAGGAAGACTATGACACTGTGCCTGAAAGTTTGATGATGGAGCGACGCCGCCCGCACGAGGGCAGCACGCGCGCGTTTGGGACGAAGAAGTCCCCATCGCCTGCAGAGCGGCAAATCGGTCTTGATTTCAGTCAGTGGGGCGAAAAGGCAAAGGGAATAGCAAGCAGGACTATCGACAATATCCCGAAAGCGATTCCGAGGGGCATTTCGTTCCAGCTCCCAACAAGTGCCTCCAGCAAGCTTCCACCGCCGCCACTGTCGTATAGGAGAGAAGCAAGCGTGGGAAGCGAGCCAGAGGTGGTGCGCAATATCAATGAGCAGCGTCAGCTACGCGGGAGACTTGGTCTCCTGAGTCCCATGGAGCGTGCTCTCTGGCTGTGGTCAAACGTATCAAATTTAGACACATTTCTTGAAGACGTTTACGGCTACTACACGGGCAACGGCTACCGCTGCATTATTCTGTCCCGCGTGAGCGACCTGCTCATCATTGTGTTTGTGGTCTGGCTCAGCAGCTTCATGGGCAACTGTGTTGACTATAACCGGCTCATGAACGGCAGTGCCAGCAGGTACTCGGATGTTGTGGTCGACAGGTGCTATTCGAAGATATCGTTTAGCCAGAAATTCTTCTTTTTCGTTCTCTTTATCATTCTCGTGCTACGAGTCAAATCGTTCTACAACCACTTCAAGGACCTCAAGGAAATAAAAAACTTCTACAACCTGCTTCTCGGGGTCTCCGACGAGGAGCTCCAGACAATTAGCTGGTCTACCATTGTCAAGAAGATCATGGTTCTCCGGGACCAAAACACAAACGCTTTGATTTCAGGAAACCAAAATATCGGAGGTGACGACCTCAAGTCGAAGAAACGACTCAGCGCTCACGATATCGCGAACCGGCTGATGCGCAAGGAGAACTACATGATTGCCATTTTCAACAAGAACGTTCTCGCTCCAGCCTTGACTGTTCCGCTCATCAACCACCATTTTCTCACCAAAACGCTGGAGTGGAACCTCAAACTTTGCATATTTGATTTCATGTTTAACTCAGACGGGCAGCTGAAGCACGCCGTGCTTAGCGAACATAAACGGCTTGCTCTAGCCACAGAACTGCGCAAAAGATTCCGACTCGCCGGAATCCTTAGCATATTTCTCACGCCATTTCTGGTGATATATTTCCTACTCTACTTCTTCCTCAAGTTCTTTTACGACATCAAGACCAACCCATCCTTAGTGGGATCCCGTGAGTACTCGCCTTATGCCCGATGGAAATTAAGAGAATTCAACGAGCTCCCGCACATGTTTGATAAAAGATTGAAAATGAGCAGAGCCCGCGCTACGGAGTATATCAACCAGTTCCCCAAGGAAGCAACAAACATAGTCCTCAACTTTGTGGCGTTTGTCACGGGCTCACTTGTGACCATACTGGTTGTGCTCACAGTTCTGGGCCACGAGAACTTCCTGAACTTTGAGCTTACCGAAGGCCGCACGGTCCTGTTCTATATCTCCACATTGGGAGCCATATTTACCATTTGCAAAGGCTCGGTTTCGGAAAATGACACAGTTTTCGACCCAGAGGCATCATTGAGATACGTGGCCCAATTTACACATTATCTTCCAAGCTCATGGAACGGCAGGTTCCACACGGAAGAGGTGAAAAACGAGTTTTGCAACCTTTTCAACCTGCGGCTCATCTTGGTACTTAAGGAAATTACCAGCTTGATTATGCTTCCATACATTTTGTACTGCCGGCTGCCAGACGTGTCTGAAAAAGTGATTGACTTCTTCAGGGAGTTCAGTGTCCACGTTGATGGACTGGGCTACGTTTGCACGTTTGCAATGTTTGAATTTGACAGCAAAGACAAGCCTATTCGCAGTCAGACTAGCAAAGATTATGATGATTTGAAACAAGGGTACTACACTGCTGACGATGATAAAATGGTCAAATCGTATCTATACTTCCTAGAGAGCTATGGAAACGAGCCGGTACGGAAGACTGGCAAGGAGCCGACTGTAGACCGGATTGGCAGCAGACGCCCGGGTCAGAAACACCTTCTTCGTTCGGCAATGATGAACAACTCTATGATGGACAAAAATCGCGGAGCTCACTCAACTGCCAGATATCCACCCCAATTCCGTTCCCCTAATTTAGGCGAGTCCATATACGCTAAACCTCAGAACATCGATCTTATGGAAGACACCACCGCAGGACTGTCCACAGATACAAGAAACTATTTGCAGACACTCAACAATAGCACTTTTCTTGGCGAGTCGTTCCAGCATGGATTCCCGGTGGAGGACACCTCGCGCCACGATGAGGACGCTGATTCGGAAGATGACGATGAGGCAGGAGTATTGGGACTGATCAACCAGATTTACAAGCATAAGGAAGGCGTGAATTAATTTACACAGTCTATTTTTTTCTTCTCTTCTTTTCCCGCTCGTACTCGTTCTTCGCTGCACCTTCCTCTGTCTGGATCGAGTTGATGATTCTGGCCATTTTGGCATGATACTCCTCATACTCTTTGCGTTTGAGCTTGAGCTGCTCCCTTGCTTCAAATTGAGAGTCCTTTCTGATTTCCCGCAGATTCTGTTTGCGCTCCTGTTTGATCTGATGGCGCAGTTTGCTGATTTCCTGTCTGGTCTGGTCAGGGTCGTAGGACTTTTTGTCAGGGTTGAAATTCTCCTCAAACTTAGGCAAGTATGTTGGGATTGCAATTGCACGGTGTGCCTGCAATTTGAGCGGGTGTCTGTCCAACTTGGCAATTCTGGTGAGATTCTGCACTTTTGCCAGTACTCCTGGCACAGAGGAAGAGGCATAGTACTTGACCATGTGTCTCAGAACTATCTCAAATGGTTTGATCAGCTCAATGAACGCCCCGCTCTCTTTGAGCAACGAGAGAGAATTATCAAGAGTTGTCACAGCCTTCAGCAACAAGCTGAGCAGCTGTTTCTGGCTGGCATCTTTCCAGTTACCCAAGGTCAGCGGGTCAAGCGATTCTGGTAACTGCGCGTTGGAGGGCAGGGTGAAGTTTGTAGTTTTTGGGGTCACACAAAGATAAGTGCTTTCAATTTTCTCTGGTTCGGGAACAAGAGCCAGCAATGCGCGTTCCAAAAAGTTGACGGCCTCTGGGACTAAACGTTTGGACAGTCGCTGGTACTGCAGCAGCAAGTCGCAGAAATATATGCCCGCAAACAAGTGGTGCACTTTGGAGTTGATTTGCATCACCTCCAGCAATTCTCCGATCAACAAAGAAGCCGGCGTGGCCACTAGATGATACAGGTCCGACGTGGAGAATGTTGCGCCGATCAGCGTGAATAGAAGAAGGTCTCGCTGGCGCGGAAATGCGGAGAAGTCTCTTTTTTGCAGAATATGTTGCACATTTCTGAGCTGCGACCGAAATTCCTCGCACATCTCCTCTGGGTACTTTTCACACATGCTTTTGATGAGCTTGGCTAGGAAGTCTACCAGCTCTGCATTTTTCGAGTCATAGTTCTCACCCAAATAGAGCATGTACTGAACAAGAACACGACTGAAAACACCTATTTTCTCTTTATTTCCATGGGCAAGTTTGGGTTGGTATGTCTTGAAAATACCCACCACAAACGTCGAGATGTCCTTGGTTTCAATATCCTTCGTTGCTTCGATCATGTCGTCCAGAGTTGCAGGACATTTACCTTTCACCGTAGAATTCACAGTAATCACCTTGCCTCCGATCTTGATGACACTTGGCTCCTCCGCGGCTTGGGCTTGCTCAGCTCGCTCGGATTCCTCTGCCTCCTCGTTTCCGCTCATATCTTCCTCGTTGAGATCGCTGGCCCCTTCCCAGACGTCGTCAAGATCGTCAGCACCGCCATGCTCTTCCAGGTCCTCGCCTTCCATCCGACGCCGTCTCTCTGCCTCCAACTTCTCCTGTCTCTCCTTCCGCT
The DNA here is from genome assembly GCF_019207285.1 of Ogataea haglerorum. Taxonomy (NCBI): domain Eukaryota; kingdom Fungi; phylum Ascomycota; class Pichiomycetes; order Pichiales; family Pichiaceae; genus Ogataea; species Ogataea haglerorum. Next base: position 65,525 of record NW_025065163.1, read on the forward strand.
CCTTCTCCAACTCCTCCTCTGTTTTGGTGCGGTCTGCGGGGGCCGCACGGCGGTCCAATGCGATCTGTTTCACTTTCATGTCGTATTTTTTCTCTTCTTCTGTTTTGGTAGCAGGAGCAGCTTCTTGTTGCGGCACGCTATTTAGCGTGCCCATCACGTTGTCAAAGTCCTCGTCAAGCTCTTGGACGGCATACTGGGTCTGCTCCGCAAGCTTCTGCCGCTCCCGCTTGTAGTATTTCGACTTGGCTATGATTTCTCTCATCACCTCCTGCTTCGTCTTCTTGCGGACAACAGGCTCCTCTTCTGGCTCTGCAGGATCTGGTCCCCCTTTCTGGCTGAAAAATGGCTCGTCCTCGTCCTCGTCGTTGGCAGTATCGTCAAAGGCCAGAGACTGACCATAGTGCGTCAAAGTGTCGTCATCAGCGTCTTCCAGATTGAACATGGAAGAGCGCGAAGCCTGTGTCTGTCTTTCCTTCACAAAACGCGCAAGCATTTTCTCCTCGGCGGACATCTGGCTGTTGCCCTCTCCAAACCGTCGATCAACCAGGCCTCCCACCTTGTTCTTTCTGGACCGTTTGGCCTCAAACGCAGCGCGGCGGTTTTCCTCTCCAGCCTGCTTGGAAATTCCGGGCTTTCCAACCACACGTTTTTTCTCGAGCAGGTCCTCGCGCTTCGACCGACTCACCTTGAGATCGAACGGGTTGAACTCCTCTCTAATTCTCTCCAGGATTTGCTGCTTGTCGTCGCGTCTGGACTCATTCGGCGTCTTTTTTGAATGTTTCTTACCCTTTTTCTTGGTGTTCGTCTGTCCCACCAGCCCTGCGGCCTTCAGCGATGCCTTGAGCTGCTTGAGCTGCGATCCTGCCATATTTAATAAATTTTTTAGACTTTCTCATAAAATATTTTTTCGTTGGCTGTGTCAACTTTTCGGTGCCAGGCGTCACAAATATTTCTGAATATCTCCCAAGTATGGATCCATGGCTGGCCGCAGAGTTGTAATTACAGGCCTGGGCATGGTCACGCCGCTGGGCGTGGGTGTCAAATCGAACTGGACGAGACTAATTGCAGGACATTCTGGTCTTTCCTCGGTGGACCAGCTGGAAAACGCTTCCCAGTACAGAGACATTCCTGCCAAAGTGGTGGGAGCAATTCCCCGCGGACCGGCCACAGAAAACAAGTACGACGCATTTGACCATTTTGAGGCTCACGAGGTGCGCAAGCTGTCCAAATTTATTCAATACGGCCTGGTTGCTGCCAAAGAAGCACTCGACGATTCCGGCTGGGTGCCTGTTTCCGAGACGCAGAAAGAGCGCACCGGAGTGTGCGTAGGCTCTGGAATCGGGTCCATGGACGACCTATACCAAAACGCGGTCAGTTTTCACGAGAAAGGATACCGCAGGCTGCAGCCGCTATTTGTTCCCAAACTGCTCACAAATATGGCAGCAGGCCATATCTCGATCCGCCACCAGCTTCTTGGGCCGAACTGCGCGGCGGCCACAGCGTGTGCGACCGGGCTGAACGCCATTGGCGACGCAGCACGATTTATCAAGGACGACTACGCGGATGTGATGGTGGCGGGGGCAGCAGAGGGAGTGATCCATCCCGTTGCGGTTGGCGGTTTTGCTAGAGCAAGGTCATTGTCTACGAAGCTTAATGACGAGCCGGAGAAGGCGTCTCGGCCGTTCGACATCGATCGCGACGGGTTTGTGCTCAGCGAGGGCGCTGGAGTGGTCGTTTTGGAGGAGCTCGAGCACGCACGCGCCAGAGGCGCCACGATCTACGCCGAGGTGGCCGGCTACGGTCTGAGCGGGGACGCAAACCATATAACGTCGCCAAACTTGCACGGGGACGGCGCGCGGCGAGCAATGGCGCAGGCCATCAAGTTTGCTGGGATTGAGCCTGCGCAGGTCGGCTACGTGAACGCCCACGCGACGTCGACCGTTCTGGGCGACGACGCTGAGAACAATGCGCTAGTGGCTCTTTTCGAGCACTCGAGGCCTGATCTGAGCGTTTCGTCGACCAAAGGGGCCATAGGGCATCTTTTGGGAGCAGCCGGGTCGGTGGAGGCTATTTACACGGTGCTTGCGGTGAAAAACGGCGTACTGCCGCCAACCTTAAATTGCAACCATCCTGGAAACGCAGACGGATCTGGGAAGTATATTTTCAACTACATCGGCAACAAAGCCCAGCAAAAGATGGTGGACTACGCTCTCACGAACAGTTTTGGATTTGGGGGCACGAACGCCAGTGTCTGCATTAAAAGATGGGATGCTTAATATACGAACGGGATGATGACTGCCTTTGCAGGCTTTCCGTAGAATTTGTACGACTGCGTAGCCGACGCAGACAGATTGACAAGCGTCCACAGAAAAACCAGAAACGACGAGACATTTTGCTGGATAAGAAAGTGACACAGGTAGATAGACACCTCGTCGAAGTAGTGCGCGCAGCAGATGTATCTGAACAGCCCGTCGTGGGGCATTGTATATTTTTTCAGACTGGCCAAATGCTTGTGGTTGATGTACTGGTCGTACGAGAGGAGCAGGGCCAGCACCGCGCAGAAATACGAAAATGCCGACGGGCTACGATTCAACGTGGACTGAGGCAGCTCAAAGTTCAGAATGGGGAGCACGTCTGCCCACACGTAGAATAACAGCCCAGCAAAGTAATGTGTCACGTGCACTTTAGCCGTCGGAGAGAATTTCGAGACAAAGAGGCTCTCGTAAACTCTTTTCAGGCTCTGTAAGAACGTGAGCATGCTGACAAGATGGACAATGCAGAAGGAGTAGTTTGCAAAGACCCAGACGAGCCCGGCGGTGCTCAGCACGAGCGAAAGCTCGTAGAAGTGAGCAAACCATTTTTTTGGCACGTACAGCTCCAGCATGCGCGGGTGCGGGTCGTTGCGCAAGGTTTTGCCGTACTGGAGCAGGAAGTTCAGCTGCGGCACCCATGAGACAACTAGCACAACGGCTGTGGCAGCCGCACAGAGCACGTTGAGCACGAGAACCGCTCCTGCCAAGTCCGCAGAGAGCATGGAAATAAAATTAGTCTCGAGCGTCGCGTCGATAGTTTTTTAGATTCCTGAAAGCAATACAATAAACTAAATAAACAATCATCCTTTTTAGATCTTTCTATTGATTAGCGAACGACAAATAGCTACTCTCCCCGGAGATACACAAATCATGATTACAATCCTCCCAATGTACTATGCAGTGATCACGCTGCTTTCGCTCGTGCTACTCAAGAATTTCGAGATAATCACGCTGCCCGAGATTCCTCTCACATATGGTAAGTGGTGGGCTCCCAGTTTGCTAACACCAGAATCTGTCTCGCTGCAGAAACAGAAGTCCCATATTCAGCCCTCTGAGCTGTTCCAGAGGGTCAAGTTCTACTTTCTCAATGAGAATAAACATGTGCAGAACCTTATCCGATTCGGCGCACCGTATTACGCTCAGATAAAGGAGACGTTGTTCCCGACTTTCACAGTCGCGAGAAAATATCTGGCCTCAGCCTCGCGTCCAATAGTGGAGCAGGTTTCCTGTCTCGCGCCATATTACAACCTTGCAGTTGCCTACGTTGAACCGCGCTACAGTACCGTCAAAGAGCTGCTTTCCAAAACAGCAACCGAGGTGTGCGTCTTTTCAACCGATGTCTACGACCTCTTTTCGTCCAAGCTCGCCCACTACTACTCCAAGTACCTTGAGGTCCATGTGTCGGATGTTCTGGACGGTTGGAAGCCAGTTTTTGACCAGTTTGTCGAGCAGTACGAAACGAAAGTGCGGCCGTTTGTGGACGAGCACATCGACACCATATCGGTGGCTGCCGCGGTGCTGGTGGTGGTGTTACTTCCGCGGGCAGTGTTCCGCGTTTTTGGCTTCTTCATGAGAAGCGTGGCCAAGGACGCTCACGAGCTCAGCCAGGGAGTGACCAATATGTACAAGAGCAGCTCAGAGAATCTGGTCAACAAATTTGGCACTCCTGAGTTTGAGGACATGCTGGGGGAAAGCGGCGGCATCAACGACGGGATCACAGACCTGGGCGAAGCTAGCTCGCTGCGGTCGACGAAAGGCACCTCTGGTTCCAACAACAGCACCCAAAGGCGGCTAGGAGACATTGCTAGACGGCCTGCCGTGAATAAGCAAAGAAGACCCTCGAACAGCAGCTCTAGCAGCTCCTCCGGTGGAAGCCCCGTAAGTAATTCAGGGAGGAATCGCACGCCCCTACAGAAAACACAGACCGTCACAAGCCAGTCAGCGAGTCCAACCAGTGCAAGCCAGCCCGCAACTCCAAACAAGGGAGGGAAGAGCGCGTATGAGGGAAATAGAGCGCAAGAGCAAAGAGTCGCAGCGAGTTTCTCCACCGAAGAAAGCTTAAACCAGATCCGTATCGGGTGTGAGGTCTACGAAGTTACGAGCGATATTCTGTCTGCCACCACGCAGGATCTCAAGTCGATCAGACACAAAAAATCGAAATTGTTCAGCCTGGCTCCACCACTGCTCGAGAGCGTGGGAAGCGCCGAACAGTCATCAGCATCCGACGAAGTGGACTCGCTCATAGAGTCAAGCAACTTTGATAGCGTGCCGCTCAGCGTACGTGCAGAATCGATCAATAGAATACTGAACAGCCCGCTCCGGATGGCTCGTTCGGCAGCTTCCAACGCGTCTTTCAAATCCGGGTCCCCCCACAGGCTGGGTATAATGCCGCCGAGTTTGGCATTCGTCTCAAGCTCGCCGTCCGCTGCTCCTGCACTCAACCACCTGAACGTGTACACAAACGACCAGATCGAGAACTCTGCATCTAGCGTCCAATATTTGAGCGACATCAGTAACGGCAGAATTTCACCCTCGTCTCCGCAATCCTCAGTCAGTAACTATGCTCGTTCGTAAGACGGGCATGCGCCACGTCTTATTATTATGATGTAACGTATGTAGGCTTGTATTTTAGAGCAACAGAGCAAGATTGCTTCGATTACGTAAGCAGAGATATAAATACTGGGGTGGAGGCAATCGGTCTCAGTAGATTGTCCACCATGGGAGACAAGGAAACCGAAAAGAAACAAGAAGCCGCCGCTCAACAGAAAGCTCAGGAGCAGCCTAAGGAGCATCACAAGACCGAGAAGGTGAAGGATTTTGGCAAAAGACTAGGTGACTCCACTATTTTTGGTGCTGGAGCTACCATCGGCAACCGCATCGTTGATTCTATCCTATGATCCATCCGCCACCCGTTTGTTTTTGTACGACGTTCGAATAAACTTGTTATTCTATGAGTGTCCTGTAACTATGCCATATTCTTGAGATAGTCATGAGTTTAAAGTTGTAGTCATAATTTTGGTCTGATAAGTCGTTCAGGTCTCTAATCCAATCCTGCCTTGCATGCACAGGGAGAATTTGCAGTCCTAGCTTGCGCAGATTCACCAGTTCCAGCAGAAGCAAACCCTCGTTGAAGTACGTTGAGGAATCGGACGTGGTAAGCTCGAGATCGACTAACCTTTCAAGGTTGTTGAGCGAGCGGCGCAAAGCAATTTTTGTGTTTTTGGTGAACTTGATGAAATAGCCGGTTCTCAGGTACGATCGGACAACTTTGGCCACGTACCAGACAATCAAGCAGCTAGGAGAGGCAGCTACAAATCCGAAAACCAATTCTTGAGACCTGATGATCTTGTCGATTCCAGACATGGCCACTGCGCCGTCCACCTTCATCTTCTGGATTTGTATTAGCAAGTTTCTAATCATGTCCCCGAGAATGATGGACTTGAGAGGGGACTTGAGGTCGTTTTCGTAGCCTTTCATCACGATCTCGAGATTCCCTTGTGCGACCTCCTGTTTCACCAGTTCCGCCATGTCTTCCGACATCCCCTCGCTCTGACGAATATAGGCCTGGTTGTCCAGAGAGTATTCGAGTACCATTCTCTCGAGCGACTCCAAGTCAGAGGAGAGCGACTTTTGGGACATTATTGCGATGCGTGAGTTTTGATCGTGTCGGATTGTGCTAAGAATATTGTTGAATGGCTCCACTATCCAGTTGTTCCAGAATCCAAGGGTGGTATCCAGCAAATTGAGTTTCAGCCAATTAGCGATGGCTTCCCTGTTGGAAACGAGGTCATAGGCGAGGTTTGGGCCGTACCAGAGAGCAGCACAGATAGGAAGCCAGTATTTGAGCAGTGTCCTGGGCTCTTGGTTCTGACGATATTTTGACTCCAGATCTTCCTTCACTCTGGGCAGCGTCTCGAACAAAAGTGACAAGGACCTCAGAGAAGAACTCAGGGAATGGTCGTCTATGTCTGATGTTGATGGCAGGTACAAGCCTGCCAATTTTGGAATAAACGAAGAAAGAGTGTCCGACTGCTGTGCTAGCGAGTTGTATGGCATCTCTTTCAGCAAGAAACCGAGCTTCTCGACATTTTCGTGCTTCAATTCATTTAATGTGTCTCTTTTACGCTTGACTTCCATCTTGGAATAAGCTATAGGCAGCCCCACAACAGTGGATACAAAGTTGCGCACAAGACTGTTGGTCTTGCGATGCTTTTCTACCAGGAAGCTTGTTGGCGAGAGCAACAGACGCTGGAGGTTGTCGGACGTGGCATCTATGAGGAAACGAATCCATCTTATGACCTTAGAGCAGAAAGACGAAAATCTTTGGGGGACCCAGCTGGGAGCCAAATTCTCAGTGCTGGCAGAATTCAGATTTTTGCGAACTGCCTCATTCACCAAACTGTCAAGTCCCTTTTTCAGGGTCATCGGGAGAGTCTGAATAGTATAGATACAGGTATTGAGGTTAGAGCTGAGTACTGTGTCGTAGTAATCGATGTCTTCCGAAATCTCGAGCGTGTAATGAAGCAGAACATGACTGGAGATGGTAACCAGAGCTATGGTGGCGTAGACGGAGATCAAATACTGCAACTGGGCCAGGTCTCTGTCCTGAGGCTCAATGGTTCCGTCTTTGAAGTGACAGAGTATTTTGGTCAATTTATGGAGCAGCTGCTTATAATATTTAGAGGTAACCGTTTTGTCTTGTAAAGGCCTTAGCAGTGAGTAGGTTTCACTGAACAGTTCCTGTACTAAGAGAGATTTGGGAGATTTGGAGTTGGATAATTCCAGCCTCGAAAGCGCTTGTAGCCCGGTTTCATTGAGTGCGGCCAACGAATTTGCAGACCGGTCTGCTAAAAGGTTGATGGACATTTAAACCAAGGGTCAAAAAATAAGGCCAAAATAAATTATATAAATAATATTGTCGATGGCCGAAGAAACAGAGTCGCCGCAGACAGAAAAAGAATCGGGAGAGCAGCCAGAAAGTCCGAGCAACGAGAATGTGCTAGACGAACAAGCTGTTGCTGCGCTCCTGAAGGAGATCGAAGCATCGCAGCCATCGAGAATGGACCTTGCTCAGCGAGCACCGATAGAGCGAGTCAAATTCGAGCTAGAGCCTATGGACATGCTGCTTGAGTCGTGTCTTAGCTTAATGCTCACTCAGATAGGAATTCAACATGTTACGCGATCGGCTCTAAACCAGCTGACCCTTCTTGCTGTCAAACACATTGACCTAGTGTTCTCGCAACTCCACAGAATAACAGAGGTGCAGCGCAGACGACAGCCGGGGAAGGCCGATTTGAGGACGCTTGAAAAGCTAGGTGTAATTGATTTCAATTCCATCTACGAGGCTTTTTTGTTGACGAAGAAGCTAGACTGCCAGAATTTACAGAATATCGATCGCAGAGCACGTAGGTTGTGCGAAATTCTAGATAAACCCGCAGAGGATGAGATTGTGACCGAGCAGGATCCGGCGTTTGTGTTTTTCAACGACACTTCCTCTGTGATTTCGCAAGTGGTTCCGCCCAGCGTGGGTCCAAAAGAGTATATCCCGAGCTGGATGCCACCGCTCCCACCAGACCACACCTACCGTGCGACTCCGAAGTACACCGCTGTGATTGAGGATCCGATCAAGATGCGCGAGCAGCTGGTCCAGGAGGCCAGACTTGGAGAAAAGGCTTTGCATCACATTTTGGACCTCAAAGACAACGTGGTTCCTGTTGAAAAGGGCGAGAGTGAGCCTGAGCTGGACACAGATGTGAGCTCTGAAAGTGAGCAGAAGGAGGTGCAAGAAAACGAAGAACCAGAGTCGCGTGAGGGCAAGTTTGACATTGTTGCGTTGGCTGCCAGACGGCTTGCTGCTCTTGAGAGACGGAGGCAGGAGAAAGAGAAAAAGTACAAGGAGCGTACCGAGTCACAAGAAGCCGTTTTGGGGCGGGTTCTTGGGTTCTACACAAAGTCGAGCGGGCGCCCTGAGAATTTCAATAATGATATCAGAAGCATCTACGACCAAACGTACGATCAAGTGGTCAGTGGACTCAGGACCCAGCAGAAGAAGCGGATAAGACAAGTCCAGTTGGAGAAAGAGAAGCGCGAGCGCATGCAAGAAGAGATCCGCATTCCAGACTTTGGTGGCAAGGTTCACGAAGAAGCCGATTTTGATATCGATGACTTTGAGCTTGACGAGATCATGGAAGACGTGGAAAAGGAGCAGGGCGAGTCCAAGGATAACGTCGTGGCAGAGGTCTCTGCCACGCATGTTGAGCCCACCGGGTCAGGGCCTGCGACTGAAAATTCTCCCTCGCTGGTATCAGAGCCTGCAGAGGATGCGATATCTGACGAAGACGTTGATATGGACCTGTTCGAATAAGATAAATAAAAAATCGCGATTCTTAAAAATAGAGTATTATTTTTTGTCGCCCTGAAGATGTCGGAAACGACACCCATTTATCTTCCGGAGAAGCTACCGTATCCATTGACGATAGTGAAGATCGGAGTTTCCGAAGGGGAAGAGATCAAGCGACACACGTCGATTGTATACTACAAATATTTTGATTTTGAGCCGGTTCCCCTAAGCGAGGAAGACCAGACGAACAGCGACGATGCAGAGCGCAAATTAGTGAAAGTGGAGTACGTTGGCTCCTTTGAGTGTCCCTTGGAAGGAAAGGTGGCGTCAATTAACGTGAAAGTGGGCGACAAGCTGAAAGACGCTTCCAGCAAAATAATGGAGATCGTCGAGCCCTGCAGCCATTCGATCCAATATGGCGGTCTCTGCGCGTTGTGCGGCAAGAATGTCGAGGACTTGGACTACACAGGCTTCAACGACAAAGATAGAGCTCCAATTTCGATGTCTCACGGCACCACGAATCTAAAAGTGTCTACTAAGGAGGCTGAGAACATTGAACGAAGCTCAACGCAGAGACTACTCAAGGAGGAGAAATTGTCACTAGTGGTGGATCTCGATCAGACTGTGATCCATGCCACTGTAGACCCCACGGTTGGCGAGTGGATGTCAGATCCGACAAACCCCAACTACGAGTCGATTAAAGACGTGCGGTCATTTTGCCTTGAAGAGGAACCTATTTTGCCTCCAAATTACAAAGGACCCAAACCACCCCCCCACAAGAGATGGTACTATGTCAAGCTGAGACCTGGTTTGCAAGAATTCCTGGAGAAAGTTTCCAAACTATATGAATTACACATTTACACCATGGCAACGCGGTCGTATGCCAAAAGCATAGCCAAAATAATAGATCCCGACGGCATTTACTTCGGAGACCGAATACTGTCTAGAGACGAGAGCGGATCACTGACGCAAAAGACTCTCAAGAGACTTTTTCCTGTTGATACGTCCATGGTGGTTGTGATCGATGACAGAGGAGACGTGTGGAACTGGTCGCCGAATTTGATCAAGGTTGTTCCGTACGACTTTTTCGTGGGAATTGGAGATATCAACTCGAGCTTCTTGCCTCGGCAGAGCACGCTTCTGGGTCCTTCGAAACGGAGACGATCTGTCAACAAGCTTGAAGACCAGATGAACAGCGTCAAAGAGCTGCGGGAGCTCAGTAAAAACGCAGACGAAAACACAGTGATCACGGAAGACGAAGAAGGTTCCGAGAGCAGCGGTAGCGACTCGCCGAAAGAGGACTTGGACAACGACGCAGATGTCTACGACGAGAGCGAAAAGAACAAGGTCAACGTGTCTCTTCCGCAGGCGGGCTACTCGCCTGTGGACCGGATGATGGAGCTTAATGAAGGAGAACAAAACAAGGAGCTTCTTGCCGCCCAAGAGACGGAACGAAGTACTGTATTAGAGCAACAACTGCAAAATAGACCGTTGGCAAAATTACAGGAAAATCTCGAGCGAATCATAGAGGAAGATGTTGTCAAAGACCGTCCTCAGGTCAGAGAGGAGCATAACCTGCTATGCGACGACGATAATGAGCTGGAAACACTGGGCCAGGCTCTGGTGCGAATTCATAACGAATTCTACTTCGAGGTGGAAAAGTCCAGCAAGGCTCTGCCAGATGTCAAGGATATCATGACTTCGATGAAACAGCTGGTCTTTCAAGGCTACGTTTTCCTTCTGAGTGGTGTGTTGCCTCTTGGGACCCCGTTGGAAACTGCAGATATCGTCATCTGGGCTAAATCCTTTGGTGCGTCGTTTGTTGCAAACTACAACAAATCTGTCACCCATGTTATTTGCAAAAATCCAGGAACGTTCAAAGTGCGACTGGCAAAATCAATAGACCCAAACGTTCATGTGGTGAATCCTGACTGGCTTTTTAGCTGCATTGCGTTATGGGAGAAAGTTCCTGAAGAAGATTATGCCATGAAGGTGGACGGCTTGCTCTCCGAAAATGAAGTAAATGCGTACATCAAGAGCCACAACATCAACAATAGCAAGCCGGATGGCGAGGATATTGACTGGGAGGAGATAGACGAGGAGATGAAGGAGTTTCTGGGGTCTGACTATGACGAAGAGGAGGAAGACGAGGAAGAGCAGGACGCAGACGAGAGCCGATTCAAGAGAGAAAGAGACAACGACGATGGCGAAGTTTCTGGTCACGACAAAAAGCAGAAATTGGAGCAGGACGAGGAGAGCGACTACGACTTTGAACAGGAGCTGCTTGCCGACCTGGAGGACCTGGAAGAGTGATGTAGAGAAGTCAAAAGAGGTGAACAGCCACGAAAATTAAAATAAGTTGAGCCACGCCAGAGGCGCAGTTGAAGGTAGACCGTTGATTTTTTTGTACTGATTCTTAAATTAATAAACAACCGGCATCTAGTGCAGCTTAACAATTAAAGATCCATATTGGTGCACTCGTTTTAGATAGACGCGTTCTCTGATTTGGACAGTAAGGACATCATAAAAATAACAGTTGCGATCATACTTTTTGCAGGCAATAGGTAGAATCGCCAAAACATACAATGTCTGTTGTGACGACTACTCTGGTACAAAATACAAATGGAGCACCGGAAGCCGTTATTGCATACATTTCATACGTTGTGAGGCTGTGGAAGCAGTTCATCCTGGGAGTAGAGAAAGTTCCCGGTGGTGCCCTGGTGCTAAACTACATTCGTGCGTCGCATAAAAACGATCCATGGAGAACTCTCTTAGAGGTTTTGCTTGCACTGGTTGCCATCCGGTACTTTTTTGCATCAAAATACTCACAGGATGAAAAGGAAAAGGTTCATTTGTCTGAGAAGGAGGTCCAGGAGCTGATTGACGACTGGGAGCCGGAGCCGTTCGCTCCTCCGCTCAGAACGGAGGAGAGATGGGAGCTTGACGCTATTCCTATGGTGAAGGGCGCTGCCGCTAATCGGGTAGCACTAGAGGATCCCAAAACCGGCAACATTATTCCTAACCTACTCAACATGGCATCCAGAGACTTCCTGAACATGGGGATGAACGAGAACGTGAAGCAACGTGCTATCAAGACCATTCGCGAGTGTGGAGTTGGTGCGTGCAGCCCGATGAATTTCTATGGAACACAGGACGTTCATGTGCGTCTGGGAGAAGACCTGGCACGGTTCCTGGGAGCGGAAGAGGGCATCATTTACGGTCAGGATTATTGTACTGCTACGTCTGTTTTGCCTTGTTTCCTGAAAAGAGGAGACATCGTGATTGTTGATGGCGGAGTCTCGGTCGCTTTGCAGAAAGCTGCCCTGATTTCCAGATGTAATATTGAGTGGTTCAATCACAACGATCTGGACCACCTGGAAGAGATATTGGAGTCGTTGCAGGAAGAGTTACGCGAAGGACCGCTCAACAGAAGGTTCATTGTTACGGAGGCTCTTTCCGAGAACTTTGGAGACTCGCCAGATCTGAAGAGGCTCGTGGAGATCAAAAACAAATACAAATTCAGATTGTTCCTTGACGAAACATACTCGATCGGAACTTTGGGCGCTAATGGCCGCGGATTGCCAGAAGTGTACGGAATTCCAAGATCAGAGATTGAAATCACCGTGGGCTCTTTGGCACACGCTCTTGGTTCCAGCGGAGGCTTCTGTGTTGGGTGCCGTGATATGGCATACTACCAAATTCTTTCCTCCAACGCTTATGTGTTCTCTGCTGCTCTGCCCCCTTACAGTGCGAGCGCAGCCTCTGCTGTGATTTCGATGCTGGAAGAAGCGGAGGAGCCAGGAAAGGTCAACAAATACGTGAAGCCATTGCACGATAATACCCAGCTCCTCTACTCCTTGCTCAAACAATCGAAGAAGCTGCAGCAGGTGGTGTCTGTGAGATCTGCCGAATACTCGCCTGTGCTACTATTGAGACTTGCGCCTGCTTTGCGCAAGAAGCTCAGCCTGCCTGAGAGCTACGGTGGACCGGGCTCTGATATTCTCAAAGCCATCAAAAACGGCCACGAAGAAGGCTACTTTTCGCGTGATTACAACCGCGAAAACTATCTGTTACAAAAGATGATTGACGAGCTGATTGGTCGGGGCGTTCTGATCACCAGGTCAAAAAGAATTCTTCACCATGAACTGCTACCGGTGGTTCCTACGCTGTTAATCAATGTCAACGCGGGATTCAACGAGAAGGATATCCAGCACGCTTTTGAGTGCATTGAAGACACCCTCTCAACGACGTTGTCTGGGCTAGATGCCGATGGCTTCAACCGGCTGGTGCAGCAATTAGAGAAGACTAATATAATATAGTGAGTACTCTTGAGATAACGAAAATAAAGAATCAAAAAAAAGTATCTCCCCCACCAGGACTTGAACCTGGAACCTTCCGGTTCGTAGCCGAACGCGATAACCTTTACGCTATAAGGGAAAATACTGTAAGAGATGAATAATGCGGGGTACTAGTAGTTGCAAGCTCCTTGGTATATTCCGAAAGTGCTCCGATCGTCTTGACCAACGATACTGGCCATAATCTGCATTTTCTGATTCTGAGCCCCAAAATAAAAACACCACTTACTGCCCCAGATGCAGGGGACCTTCTGTGCACACAAAAGTCGCACCTCAGTACGTTGAGTAATGCTCAGTAATGCATGCACTGCCTCGCCTGGCAAGTGTGTCGTCTGAAATCCAGTCCACTATTACAGTTGTACGCGCAGATGCCACTTTTCAAAAGCCGCGCCACAGGAAAACTAAAAAATTATCCAAGATTCCCGACTGGCAGAACCGTGTGTATTACAAAAAGGGCGATGCGAATTCTATCTCCAGCTCCGGAAAATTAATGGACAATGCCATGGTGCACCGATTTACATGCACTGCCAGCAGGCAGTTTCCGAATTAATGTAATCTTGTCAGTTCATGCATGTATCTTCTGTTTTGATGTACGGTCATAATGAAAGATGAAAAATACTCACCCGTATGGAGTTTTGCGGCGAAATCTCGTAATCCTTCTTTCTGCAAAAGATATAAAAGACACAGTTGCGTCTCTTGGGACCCTCCCATCGCTGCAAAATATGGCCAAATAAGACACCATGTTTCCGTACCAAACTCCTCCTGATGGCTTCGCGAATCGGTGCTACTCTGTCAACGCTGGACAACAAAATCTGCAGCCGTACACCTATTCTCCTTTGGTAGATCCTTCGCTGCAACGACGCAGCTCTAGCTCCAGACGGCCCCGGGCAAAATTCAGCTGCCAGAACTGCCACAACAGAAAAGTGCGATGCGACATCTCGGTCAAGAACGACAACCTGTCCGACGCAACCTCCCTCGTCCCGTGCACCAATTGCAAGCTGAACGGCACAGCGTGCCAGGCTTTCGAACGCAAAAAAATGTACGACACAAAGAGGAAAAGACAGCAGTCCGCGCAGGGCCTGCTGCGTTCCACCAGCGGCAAGGGAGCCTCAGACTTGCAGAAAAATGCCGAATTTGCTCCTGAAATATTTCTCGCTGCCAATTTGGACTCGATCGCCCTGAAACCACATAATTCATCGGACAACCGGCTCTCGAAGATAGTCACCCGCAAGCTGTGTCCCGACCCTATTTTTCTCGACGACTACTATGGCAGAACGAGTCCAAACGTGATCGCCAGCGAGCAGATAAGGCTCGACGGAATAAAAAGCGACACGCTGAAGGTGCCACCTCTGGAGGTGTGCTGGCTGCTGATCGACCGTTTTTTCGACAAACTCAACTACCAGCTGCCCATCGTCAACCGCGAGGCTTTCTACGAGCAGAACCAGAACCTGCGCACGCCGTCGTCTGCGTTGCTTCTGCTTGCCATTCTATTTGCCGGCTCAAGGGACATCGACAGCGACCGTTGGTCCCCTGCGCAGCTCCAGCAGCAACAAATCATCACCCAGCGTCTTTTCCACAAGGCCCGACTCGCCTACGAGAGCGAGATCGAGACAGAGCCGTTATGCATCGTCCAGACCCTCGTCATCTTCAGCTGTCACGCCCCGCACTACACCAGTAGGGACGCGTTCTACTGGATCGAGCTTGCGCTCTTCACTGCTGAGCAGTATGGCTTCCACGTTTCCGGCAGCCCGGAGCTGCGCGTCGTCTGGTGGATCGCGTACACCCAGTACCATCTGCTGCATCTGGCTCACGTGTCCAAACCCAACCACCAGCCAATCCAGCCTGTCGCAGAGGCCGATCTCAAGCTCTACGGGCTGGACCAGCTGCAGCGTGAGTACCTAGTGGTGCTGATGCGCATGTGCACAATGCTCTCGCAGGCATGGACAATTCCCCCCGACGACAGCACGGCCATGAAGATCGACAGCCTGTGGGCCGAGTGGTTCCACGGGCTACCGAAAAGCCTGATTTATCGCATCGACTCGCGGGCCGCCAAGTCGGTCCTGTGTCTGGTGATCAACATGGTGCACCAGGCGTTCTTAATAATCAACCACCGAGCCAATGTTAGACGGCTGACTTGCGACGGGCCCGTGGCCGCGGACTATTTCCCGTCGTGGGCCGTCACCATCAAAAGTGCCTATCTGATCTCTGCCACCGCGCAGAATCTGGCCGACATCAACGAGCTGCGTCACTTCCTCGGCATCTTACCGCAGCTGCTGTACATATCGTGTCTTGGATATCTTCTGCACATCAACAGCAAGGACCTCAGAGCCAGAGATATCGCGCGCAACAAAATCAACTTCAACCTCCACTATCTCGACAGCTTGAGCTATAAGTGGCCTGTTGCCAATCAGCTCGGATACCAGATACGAAGACGTCTGGAGCTACGATACGTTCAGCCTCAGATCCAGATCCGCTCGACTCCCAGCGAGACCTTTGACACCGTCCAGCTGTACCACTGTTTCCTGTCCAAATCTAGAACTTCCATCCCTAATTTGATTCAGTCCCAGGAGTCTGAAAGCGACGACTTTGTTTACTTATCGAAGAAGTTTGAGCTGGGAGACGTCTTCTGGAACCCGCAAATGGACACCAGCCCTGGTATCGAGCTTAAGAATCAACGTCGGGTTCCAAATGACCACCTCTCCTTCGTGTTTTGGTGAATGGGGCTTGTACTATACTGTAACATATATTATATATTTGAGGCTGTGCCCTAGACATTAAATAATCTTAATTAAAGGCAAATCAAGGCCAGTTTGCTAATTAGATGTCTGCACCAAAGCAGCCATTTCCGCCAGGAAAAGCGCAATTGCTTTTTGTCAAGTCAAAAGTGTATATCCATGTGTCCAATTCGAAGAAAGATAATGTTCCAGGGTACATTGTGATTGCAAAACCGTATGTAGACTCTCCCAATCTGGATCTCGTGGTTGCTTTTATTCCAGAAACGGACGTTGACAAAGAAGACAGGGAGGCTTTAGACTACTTTGATCTCTACGGACTGGATGGAGAAAACACCAGCTTTTACGGTTCCGGCAGCACAGATAGGGGCCCCACGCAGGAACTTATTTCCAGCAGTCATCTGCCCAAGGTGAACAAGTACATCACAAGACCCAAAATGTCCTCGCTCTCGTCATACGCTTTTGGACTGACCATCGCTAACATATACAGTATCCAGATCCGCCCAAAGGCCTCTACTTTGTGGTACGGGTCGGTGGTGCTGCATCCTAAAAATTCGCTAGAAAAAGTGCCTGCTCTATTTTTTCACGATGACGAGTGTCCAGGTACCATCCGCGAGGAAAAACTGAAAAATCAGAGCTTCAATCCCTTTGCAGAGAACATGGACGGTGGCCTGTATTGGGGCGGAGACAGATTTATCAGCTGTCTGCGGAACTACTGTGTGCTAGAGCAGTCTCCTTTGGAGAAGGGCATGGTCTTGGTGAATCCCACGAAAGAGGATAGCATCAATTTTATTCCCAACATTATCGACACGAAAAATCCTCTGGAAAACGCCACACAGACGGTCGACCAGTTCATTACAAACGCAAAATGGAAGGTTTTGACGGGGCTGGCCAGCATCACATCATTCGCCAGAAAGCAGATTGGGCAGGTAGCAGAAAGCAATAAGACACCAGAAGCTATCAAGAAACTGCTGCAAAAACCAGAAGTGCGGGTTATCGGAGACGAGTTTGATAGTGCCAATGTCTATTTGGCCAGATGGGCGCTAGCAGTGCAGCAGGAGGCCGAAAAATCGCGGAAGCTTATCATTGGTAATAACTACTATCACCAGCTGATCGAAACTGAGCTGGGCGAAAATTTTGGCAACTTGACACCATACGAGTTGTCTAAGGCCACAAGACTCAAGCCGGTATCAAGCATTGAGTGGAACAACATGTTTGATAGCGCCGGCAGACTGCAAATAACCGTGGAAGAGGTGAAAGATCGTATTTTCCATGGCGGGCTCGAGCCTTCTGCACGCAGAGAGGCATGGCTCTTTTTGTTGGGAGTGTTTCCTTGGGATACCAGCCGACACGAGAGAGAACAGCTCATCCAATCGCTATCCGACAGCTACAGTGAGTACAAAGAAAAATGGAAATCAGATATGGAGCGACAGACGAACGATGAGTTTTGGAAAGACCAAAAAATGAGGATCCACAAGGATATCCGCAGAACTGACCGCGACATTGACATGTTCAAACCTGTCTCTCCAGAGAACGATAATGACGACGACGAGAGCGACAATTTTGGCAACCCTAATCTCACCGTCTTGAGAGATATATTATTTTCCTACAACGAGCTGAACTACAATTTGGGCTATGTCCAGGGAATGAGCGATCTCCTCTCGCCAGTGTATTACGTGATACAGGACGAGCCACTCTCATTCTGGGCGTTTGCATCATTCATGGAGTCAATGGAGCGCAACTTCGTCAAGGACTTGAGTGGAATGAAACTCCAGATGCAGACACTAAACGAGCTTGTCCAATTCATGATCCCAGAGTTGTATCTGCATTTGGAGAAGTGCGACGCGAACAGTTTGTTCTTCTTTTTCAGAATGCTTCTTGTATGGTTTAAGCGAGAATTATCTTTTGAGGATACGATGAGGCTCTGGGAAATATTATGGACCAACTACTACTCCTCGCAGTTCGTTCTATTTTTCGCCCTTGCCATCTTGGAGAAGAACTCAAAGATCATCATCAACAATCTGAATCAGTTTGACCAAATCCTCAAGTTCATGAACGACTTGAGTGGCCATTTGGATGTTGACGACCTGCTAATGCGCGCAGAGCTGCTATTCCTAAAATTCAGACAGATGGTGGAGTTACTTGACAGGAAGAATTCGAAGAACGGCGCATACGCTTTGGTGGACGCTACAGAGACAGTGGTTAGCGACGAGCTGCGCCAGCTGCTCTCAAAGGAGCCAGTTATTCAAAAAGAAGAGCCAAGAACCAGCGACACTCCCTTTGGATAAATAGCATGTATTTACGTAATCGGACACACGAGGGCCCGAGCCTCTGGCACCTTTGCACCAATGTAATACAGTTGCGAAAAAAAAAAACCTTTCACCATCTGAAGCGTTCACTTACAACAGGCGATTGTTGAACTGTTGCCATTTGTGCTGAAGCAGACTTTGCGGACTCCAAATTTCGCTCAACAAAGTATATCGGTTTTCATACGCATATCAGCGGTGTAAGGAAGCCTGAAAACAACTTGGACCCGATTGTTTATTTTTTTAATCAAAACATCAAAACACCAGCAGCTCAGAAAAAATACCATGGCTTCCAACGATGCCGAGTCGTCGCTGGAGTCTGCTGCTGCTACTGCCACGGCAGCCATGAAAGCCAGCGAGCAAGAAAAAACGCCGAACGCCGTGCTCGAGGACGAGAGTTTGATCAACAATTTGGTGGAGAGCCTGGATAAACCAGACGACACAGATGCTTCCATCAAGGCGGAGGAGTCTCTGGTGGACCCGTCGTTGTCGCGGTCGCCGCTTGATCAGGTTCTGATGGGGCAGAAGTTTATTTTGCTGGGAAATGGTGCCGCCAATGAAGATGTTCGTCACGTGATCGAGGAATTGGGAGGAAGCGTGGTAAGTGGTGACAACAACCAGGGAATATATCTTGCTCGGTCTGCGTCGGACGTGAGCCCAAGTATCAACTTTCCGGTGTACTCGTTTAACTTTGTCTATGCGGCGCAAAGAGATCACGTTCTGCCCAACCTGAACGATTTCAAGATCCGTCGTCCGCCCCAGCTACCACAGAACCTCAACATCAACATTGGCGAGCTGGCAAAGACGGGGCTCAAGGAAGACGAATCTGTTGAGGGCGCACTATCAATGAGCGCCGAGCCCCAGAAGAAACGGTCGATGAAATTCACAGAGCTGGAGGACGCTTGTATTTTGGACTTGATTAGAAGAAACCCGAACCTGCGGTCGACGCACAGCTTTTTCGCCAAAATTGCTCAGTTGCCCGTGTTGAGCGGCCACACAGGCAACTCGATCCGGTTTAGGTTCCGCAAAATCCTGGCAGATAAGCTTGACTACGTGTACCAGGTGGATCCGCAAACAAACAAACTGATCCTGGACCCGGTGACCAACGAGCCAATCAAGATCAAGGACCTTCCAAGCCTGCTGAAGTCGCAATACACCGCCGAAGAGGACTACGAGCTGTGCAAGCACATTTTACATTTCAAGGAGAACATGTCGCAATATGCCAAGAAACGGAAGCTGGACGGTAATAGCATTCCAGAATCGGTTTTCACTGAATTGGTGGCCAAGTTCCCTAGACACAGTGCAATGTCGTGGAGAGATCGGTACCGGAAGTTCGCCTCGAAGTACGGTCTGGAGGAGTATATGAAGTACTACGAGGACTGCCTGGCAAAGAACATCACTCCGCAGCCAATGAAGAACCTGAGTTCGAGAGCGAAAGATTCCAAGGACGTGAAGAGAATGAAACTGGACGACAAGAACGACATGGTTCCTAGTCTGGATAGAATCGAGGCATTGGCTCGCGTTTCTGTGGAACGCAAGGAAACGGAGGAGAATGCTGCAAAGAAGGAAGACAGCCCGGAAGCAAAGAGCGAGAAAGACAAACGGCTGGATGACGGGACGGCTTCCGCCAACCTCTTTGAGGACGCAAACGAAGACGAGATCAAGGCTCTGAACGACGATCTGAGCAAGTTTGACGCTCTACCTTCGATTGAGACCGAGAGCAACTTCTCGTTCGAGGAGCTTAAAAAGGAGGAGCCCGAGCCTCTGAAAAACAAGTCTCTGATCAACGTCGAGGAGACCTGTGCGCAGATCGAGCAGATATTCGGGAGCTTTGGCTCTTCCATCACCACCTCATTTGAGCTGTTCAAGGTCATGAACGAGAAAGTTGGGCTCTCGATGGGGTGGCTGACGTACTGGTTTGACTGTTCCTGCGGCCACCTAAATCTGTTCATGGCGGCCATTCTCAACTATATCCGGAACGACGAGCTGATACTGAGCAATTATCCCGGATTTTGGACTTCGGAGCACGATCGCATGCTCAAGGAGGAAGACAAAATTTCGGACTTAATCAAATTGCACGGTTTGGAATCTGTCACGAAACGGCGAGAAGCACTGTACGGCGAGTAAGGTGTATAGCGTTTCGTTGCTTTGGCACTGAAATAAAATCCGTGAGTCTGGAATGTCCACGACCTTGGCATTTTTATCTCCGATTTCAGGAAACTGCAAAAAATGGTATATAAAGGGGAAAGGCAAGTAGCTCACTCCACATCACTCAACAAAACAGAATAATGTCTTTTGAAGGAAAATCTACTTTGATCACTGGCGCCAACAAGAACCTTGGAAAGGAGACCGCCCTGGCTTTTGCCAAAGGTGGCAGCAACCTTGCTCTGCACTACCACTCTGCCAAGGAGAAGGACTCTTTGACTCAATTTGCTTCTGAGCTTGAGTCCAAATACAAGATCAAGACCGTCGTCATTTCTGGCGACCTGACCAATGAGAAGGACACCAAGAACTTGTTCGACACTGCCATCTCTGCCCTGGGCAAAGTTGACATTGCCGTTAACAATGTCGGTATGGTGCTGAGAAAGCCATTGGCTGAGACCTCTTTGGAGGAGTACACCACCATGTTTGACACCAACACCAAGGCCTCGTTCCTGTTCCTCAGAGAAGCTGCCAACAAGGTTGCAGATGAAGGATCGGTCATCATGCTCACCACGTCGCTTTTGGCAGCATACACCCCTGGTTACTCCATCTACCAGGCTGCCAAGGCCGCTGTCCACATGATGTGCAAGACCTTGTCGAAGGAGACTACTCGCAAGATTTCGTTCAATTGTGTCTCCCCAGGTCCTATGGACACTCCATTCTTGTACGGCCAGGAGACCAAGGAGCGGGTCGAATTTTTCAAGACACAGAGCGCCTATGGCAGACTCACAGAAATTTCGGACATTGTGCCAATTATTACCTTTTTGGCTAAAGACGGTCACTGGATCACTGGCCAAAACTTGTTTGCAAACAACGGATTCACTGCTCCATTTTAGGCAAGTATGTTGAATGGAATTTACTTTGGATTTTTCCTACTCCACATCCCTATCACCGTGCTGATGGATGCCACTCTGGCAGTGCCGCGTGCCTGGCAGTTGGATATCCAGAGGCAGTTGAGCGACTTCCATGTAGCCCGAAACAAAGACTTCCTGTGTGCCGAGCCGCCGCTCTGGCTCCAGTTTTTTGTTGTGTTTGAGCTCATTTTCCAGCTGCCTCTGTTCGTGGCCGCCGTGGTCGACTACTGGAAAAACAAGTGCTACTCGCCCAAACTGCACCCGTACATGCTACTGTACGGCTTCAACGCGTCGTTCACCACGCTGTGCTGTCTGGTCTACGTGTACTTTGAGAGCGCGGCCCACGGACTCACCGTCGCAGAGACACTCAACCTCCTCGGCGTCTACTTCCCCACGTTTGTGATCCCTGCGGTGATGACCATAGACTTTGCGTCGCGGATCAGTGCCAAAATCTCTGGAAAACAGCATACTGATTAGCCGATTAACTAGTTGTATTTAGTCATCAATTCATCGACCAGAGCAATATATTTCTTCTCTGCCTCCTCCTGCGAAGTTCCCTCGAGCTTCTTCCAGGCCTCCCATTTGTACTTGCCCTTGAAGTCGAAGACCCCCGGCTTGTCGCTGGTGTTGTCCCCCACCGTTGCCTGCTTGTACAGGCCGTACAACTGCAACAGCTCGTCGTCGTTGGGTTTTCTGGCCATATTCTGGACCGCAGCAGCCTACCAATTAGCACGCCAGCACCTCTTAGTACTCACTTTGTCGGTAAACTCTTGAGAAACCATAACTGTAGTAATTGGTGAAGTTTTCTTTTGCTCAATAACCCACTCCATGTGAATTTTTATTTTTGTCCACGGGAGGCCGGTCGATCGACGCCGAAGGTAAACAAAACGCGAAAGAATTCTCAACCACCATCCACTCCTTTTGCTCCGATGCCCAAAGACCGAAGTCACAAACGGAGGACCCTGCTTGTCGTGGGCGTGCTGTTTCATCTGCTATACCTGTGGTCCATCTTTGACATTTATTTTGTCAGTCCATTGGTCCACGGCATGACCCATTTCGTCAGCACAAACAGTCCTCCAGCCAAGCGTCTATTTCTCATAGTTGGAGACGGACAGCGTGCCGACAAGACGCTGGCAAAGATCCACAACCCAGAAACCGGGAAAAGCGAGTATCTGGCGCCGTACATCCGCTCACTTATAGAGACCCAGGGCACGTACGGTATCTCGCACACAAGAATGCCTACCGAGTCGCGACCAGGCCACGTGGCCATGATTGCAGGCTTCTACGAGGATGTGAGCGCCGTCACGAAAGGCTGGAAGGAAAATCCTGTCGATTTCGACTCTGTCTTCAACCAGTCGGCCCACACTTACTCTTTTGGCTCGCCTGACATTCTGCCCATGTTTGCTGCCGGGGCGTCTGATCCCAGCAGAGTGGATACCTGGATGTACGGGCATGAGTTTGAGGATTTTACGTCTTCGTCCATTGAGCTCGACAGGTTTGTTTTTGAGCACCTCGACCAGTTGTTCGATAATTCCACGAAAGATCCAGCTCTAAATGCCCAGATCCGGCAGGACAAAAACGTGTTTTTCCTGCATCTGCTGGGAACAGACACGGCCGGCCACAGCTACAGACCGTACTCAAAAGAGTACTACGACAACATCCGCTACACGGACGAGCAGATCCGCAAGCTGGTGCCCAAAGTGAACAGCTTTTTTGGAGACGACAAGACCGCGTTTGTGTTCACTGCGGACCACGGAATGAGCGATTTCGGTTCTCACGGTGACGGCCATCCAGACAATACGCGCACGCCGCTGGTCTGCTGGGGCGCGGGCTGCAAGAAACCAGTCTTCACCGAGCCGTCCAAGAACGAGTATCTCGCCAAAGAGCCGCTCGAGATGGAAACATGGGGGCTGGACAACATCAAACGGCACGACGTGAAGCAGGCAGACATCGCCTCGCTCATGTCGTTCCTTGTTGGGCTTAATTACCCAGCCAACTCCGTGGGCGAGCTGCCAATTGAGTATCTGGACGTTCCCGAGCTCGACAAAATTAAAGGACTATATCATAACGCATTGAGCATCCACGAGCAGTACCTAGTGAAGCTGCGGGAGGTGGCAAGCAGTCAGTTTGACTTCAAGCCGTTCCCAGGTTTTGAAACGAAGCCTGGCCACGTGTACAAGGGTGAGATCGAACACCTGATCCAGCTGGTTTCTGAGGGTGTGAACGAGGCCGAGCAGCCGGCCGTTGCGCTCATTGAAGAGCTTATCACGGTGTCTCTGCAGGGCCTTGATTACCTCCAAAAATACAACTGGCTGCTGCTGAGAAGTATCGTCACCCTGGGCTTTGTTGGGTGGATTGTCTACTCTTTCATTATATTCCTGCAATTGTACATTGTGCCTAGCCATCTGAAACAGAATACCCGCACGCCTGCGGGCTCGTTAGAGCGGTTCAGCATCTACGTGCCTTTTGCGTCTCTGGCAGCTGGCCTGGGCTACGTGCTATTTTACCAGAACTCGCCTGTCAACTACTATCTCTACACGGCTTTCCCTCTCTATTTTTGGCATAGCATCGTGGAACAGCGTCGGACACTGATCGTTGGGCTCCATGAATTTTTCAAGGGGTACAGTAGAGGCTATATTGTGCTGGTGCTGGCAGCAATCGTTGGGTACTTCGAGTGTATCACAATAGGGTTCACAAATCGGGGAATTTTTGTGTTCATGTTTGTGGCACTAGGCGTCTATCCAATGGTTGTGGCGAGACTGCCATTTTTACAAGGCCTGGCATGGGTCGCGACGTGCGGTGTCCTTTCCTTTTTCCCCGCGCAGAATCCCGTCAAAACTGAAACCTTGGAGCTTATTGTGGCGGGTGGAGTGCTGGTTCTTTTGATCGGCGCAGCGGCCCTCTACCAATTGCGCTTGCCGCCATACACAGCAAAGCTGGTGCTGGTGCAATTGGGACTGGTGGCTCTTGCTATTGTGTCCACGTCAAAAGCAGTGGTGTCACTACAGCGCCGAGAAGGATTACCTAAGGATGCGCAAATCCTGGGGTGGCTCAATTTGGGGCTCTCGCTGCTAGTGGTGCCGGTTCTGCACCAGCGTAGGCCAGACCCAAGCTACAAGACACGGTTCCTGATTATCTTCCTGGCGTTCTCCCCGACGTTTGTGATCCTCACAATCTCGTTCGAGACCCTATTTTACGTGCTGTTCTCGGCATTGGTGTTCCAGTGGATTGGGGTGGAATCCGCTATATCCTCCAGAGTGTCGAAATGGCCACAGCTGCTTAGAGTGGCAATCATCGGGTTCTTCTTCCTACAGATAGCATTTTTCGGAACCGGAAATATTGCGTCTGTGTCAACTTTCTCGTTGGATTCGGTGTACCGGCTGCTGCCGATATTTGATCCCTTCCCGATGGGCGCACTACTTATGCTCAAGCTGATCATCCCATATGTGATATTGAGCGTGGGACTTGGGCTGATGAACGTCAAGCTGCATCTGATAATATTCAGCATCTCGTCCTTGATCATTTCCTTGAGCGACTTGCTGTCCCTCAACTTTTTCTACTTGGTCAAGACCGAGGGCTCGTGGCTGGACATTGGACTCACAATCTCCAATTACTGTCTCGCAATATTGAATTCGCTCTTCATTTTGTTGCTCGAGCTGTTATCCAACATTTTGCTCGCTAAAACCGAGCTGGCAAAATCGGACCACCACTCCAATGAGAGATCCAAACTCGACCTGACCATCGACTCCCCCGAGTACCGGTCGGCTCTGCTGGAAGATAAGCGTCTGGAGTCCCTAGGAGGGTCAATTGCTACAAGGGTTAAGCGCAGATCGGCAAAGACCTAGACCAATATAGTGTAACCACTTTTGTAGAACAGAGTTTTTTCTAGACTGCGCCGTATTGTAAACAGTTCTAGCCACGAGTGCATGGGGCTAAGCATAGTTTCCACCCCTGGTAATATGGCTTGGCGTGTATGGCGAAAATATTAAAATGGGGCGGGTTTTGCGGGCTTTACGGGTTTCGCGGTAGAGTCTCGACCAAAAATGGTGGCTCGAGCCACGCGGTGCGTCAATTTTTTTTCCAGTGACTACTATTACTGAAAAAAATGTGACAGCAATGAATTTATGACTCTAAATTAGTCGTGTCGCACATGAGGAGAGAAAAATTAAACTAAACGTGGTTTGAGTATAAATAGCCCGATAAAGTGGAGTTTACTTTTGAAAAGTTTCAGGAAAAGTTTTCACTCGGAATGTCTGCCTTCAACGATTACTGCTTGGTTTGCGAGAAGATCTGTACGAGCAACTCTGTCTACTGCTCCGAGGAGTGTAGAGTGGCGGATCAGCAGCAAACCGCCTCGCCCACTTTGTCTACCTGCTCGTCCGTTCAATCCGCTCAGACGTCAAACTTCAATTCTATCCCTACAATTATCTCCCCTGTGTTGGCTCCGCAGTATAACTACGTGCCTGTTCTCAAGAACACGTCTAGCTTGTTGAAGTCACCACCCGTCAAGGACTTAAGCTATGAGTCACCTTTGCTTGCGAGTATATCTGTGCAGAATGACTTGGATTCCAACAGGTTGGACTTGAATGCTACTAGATCAATCGCTCCGCTGAACGTGAGCGAAATACCCAGATCACAGATATGCAGAACTACCGCCCAAAACGTGAGCGATCTGCTCTCAAGCACTCCTGCTTCGGAAAACTACAAAAAATGGCTTTCTAATCATTAAGCCGATTTCCAAAACTTGCATCGCTACATCTGCATTTCACGAATGACTTTTGAACTCATCGTCATAAAAATCATCAGGGAAAACTGGGTTTTTCTTTCATCATTAAACATCTAAGCCTGTGCTGTTACCGAATTTGGGCTGTTTACAGCGCTAGGTTACGTTTAGCAGAGCATTAGGTTCTTCATTTTGCATTACATCACTCAAAGCATATATAGTTAACTAATGAAACTTGCGTCATACTCCACCTTAATTATTATTAAATCTGCAAAGAAGATGACTTGACATGCTTCTCTTGCATAAAGTGTGGCTTCGAGCCCTTCTCGAAAAATCCAGCACGCTCTAATGTTCAAATCTTGGGGAAAATTTTTCACCTCTAATAGTAAACATACACAACAAGGAACCGCAAATGCGTCGAAATGCAAGACCCTCCTTGTCCTCGGGCCCCTTGGTCACACCTGCGCGCCCCTAACGATGTACACCAGGTCACCATCGCAAACCTCCCTCACCACTCTTCCGTTTGCGGGCACGTAAACATACTCCTCAGTCCCCGCTTCATCCCTGCGGCGGCGTCGGAAGATCGTAAGTCTTTTTATGCTTTCGGTAGTTCTATTATTATCATTTCGGATCTTGAGCAAGTCGGCCGCCGAGTCAAGCAGCCTCCCCACAGGCCAAATTTTCGAGACAAATATTGCTTTTTGCTCGGTCAGCTGCGCGTCACCAAATTTAGACTCATCGGGCACGTATTGGCACATGATGTATACGCGTTGAGATGCGGGGATCTTGGGATCTCCAATTGCCTGGTTCTTCAACTTTGACAATTCCACCAACCGCGAGGCCGGAGTGTCCTTCCTAATGCGGAAGAATGGCTTCGATTTCGATTTGTGGTACGAGACGAACGCTTTTAGCTTTGTCAGCGCCGCATGATTCGTTGTGGAGGCAAGTGTCTGTTTCTGTTTGTGGTCTGCTTCTGCCTGCTTTCGTATTCTGTCCAGATCTGGGAACAAAGACGCCGACGAGACGTTGCTTGTAGGTTTCAAGGACGGCTTTGCCACCTCTGAAACCCTGCAGTTGTGCTCATTGAAGTCCAATCTGTGGTCTGTACAAAACGACGTCGAGCAATGCGGACAGGTGAACGGGAGAAAATCTACTCTCTGGCAGACGGAACATAGCCGTCCAATGTCTAGTAGCGATTCGTCTTTGGCTGCGGTAGTCATGGATTGTTAGCAGAGACTGACGCAGTATTTATATCCTTTTCGAGTGGCAAATTTGCCACTCCAGCCACGAGCCAGAAAAATATTTGTAATCTCCGTGGGTGCCCTATGATTTGTGATGTCAATGTCCTCTGGCCGCAGGAGGACTACGGCTCGTCGGTGACGGCGTCGCAGCTCGCTGAGCTGAAAAATAGACTGGCGGTGCTAGAAGAATTGGGGTACACTCACGTTGCGCTCAATTTTCGCATACGGCAAGGCCAACGACTCCCGGCACAGGTGAACCCCATCGACTTGTCGTCTTTTTCCGAATTTAGAGACCGGCTCAAGCTCTTCACGCGGGTCACACTAATCGTGGAAGATGCGTCGCAGATGCAGACGGTGGCCAAACTCCAAAATGCCTTTGATCTTGTGGCTGTCGAGCCGCGCACAGAAAAGGCTTTGACGTCTTGCATAGTCAATATGGAGGTGGACCTTATCTCGCTAGACATGGCCAACAGACTCCCATGCTACTTGAAGCACAAGACCGTATGCTCTGCTACAGAGAAGGGTGTCTATTTCGAGATCAAATATTCAGATCTGGTCGACACCAGCTCAAGCACGCGGGCTACAGCCATCTCAAACATCAAACAGCTTTTCAGAGCTTCGCGATTGCGAGGGCTTGTGTGTTCGGGCGGTGCCAAAAGCGCAAAAAGTCTACGCAATTACAGTGACGTGGCTAATATGCTGGTTCTCTTCGGGCTGGACCACAATCGCAGCCAGCAGGTATTCAAAGACTGGCCACTAAAAGCACTGCTTGCTGGAAGGCTCAGAATCAAGTCATACAAGCAGGTGGTGGCCATCAGCGGAGACGAGAACTTGATAGATAACTCTCTGGAGGGTAAAAACAGACAGGACGCCACACCTTATAGACATCCGAAAAGAAGAAAGGAAGACAAGTCGTCCACCATATGACTTAATAACACACCGGAAATGTTTCTTAATGCTTATAGAATAGACATCAATATTGCTTGCTGTTACACATTTATACACTCGTGACTTGTGACTCGAAGGCCCTGCTCTATTTCTTCCTTACGTTCTGGCTCAAATACTGCGCTCGTATCTTATTTTGCTGCATGGCACGTTGCAATAGAACACTTTTGGGTCGCGAGACGACGATCGGCTTGCGGATGCTCTTTGGCGTGACTATATGATCAACCGCCTTCACTTTGTTCTTATTGCGCTCGAGCGTGAGGTTTCTGGTGATCTGGCGAAGGTTCTGCGTCGCTGTCCGACGCTGTAGCTCTCGCTCGCGAGCATATTTTTCGTACAGCTCTCGTGCGGGCACTTTTGTCTTGCGCCCGTTTTTTATTGTGATTTGCTCACAAGGGCGCTCTGAAAATTCGCGTTGGATGAGACACTGCCATAGCGGATCGTCGTGCGCAACGATCTGCGGAGACTGCTCCTCTATTACTCTCAGGGCCTTCGCTGTCTTCTTCTTGAGAATAGGTTCCACAAGATGGTAAGGAGCTTGCCCTATGTCGTTAATCAAATGCGCATTTTGGATGCACTTAATCCGTGCCAGCTGCGTCAGCGACAACGGACCTTTTCTAGGGGGCGCTTTCTTCACTATTAGCATAGAATTTGTCTAGTACAGACTTTAAGAAAATATATTTTCAAACTATTTTTTTCTACGCTGCCCGCAACATTTTCATGCAGCTCCGTTAGGTCTCAGACCACAGAAGAAATTCAGGGCATATGCCTCAGACTCAGGAATTTCGTCAGTACCCTCCACCTTGAAGGTGATGGTGCATCCCTTAGGGAAGTAGAACGTGTCATGAGGAGACACAGTGTAGGTAGCTCCTGTCTCGTCACTGATGGTGAACTTTCCGTGCACCTCGAGGTTGATCTTCATCTCGTCGTAGTCGTATGCATACACAAGCTCCTTTCCGCCCTCCTGTCTATAGAATCCGGCAGAAATCTGCTTGTCTGTTGGGGCATCAGAAGTAAAGGTGTCTGAGAGGAACGAGTTGTTCCCTGGCGAAGGAATTGGATCTGGCTTGACCGTGTATCCGTTTTCTTTGTGGGACTTGTAGAAGAGAGGCATGTTTTGTTTTCAGGCAGCCATTGGAGGAGTATTTATAGCGTTCGATAAGATTTGAGTACGTGGAAGTTTCCAATCGGGCAAAAAAATACGGGGATGAAGGCTTGATTTTCCACACTTCGAGCTGCTGATAAGCAGTCAGACGCGGCAGTGCTGCTCATTGGGGCCGCAGGGTCCTGCTGGGAGCTTTAGATGCTTGCCAAGGACTTTGCTGATAACGATTCTTCAACCTACCTAAACGGGTTATCGCCGGAATACTTTTCCGTATCTGGTAATAATGCTCAAGATAAAAGCGGGCGTATATATATACTGGACGACCGCACCGTGTTAACCAGCAAACATTCAACATGCCTATGAAATACCTTTCCAAAGCTGAAGGCTACGATAAGCTTCCAGCCTCTGTTGGTCCCACTTCGTATCTCGAGGACACGATGTCCTCCAACGCAGAGAAAGATTTCCAAATCACTTCGGGTTTCTACAAGCAGGTCAGCGGTGAGCCACTCGTCTACACCTATGGCTACGACGAAATGAAGGTTGTCCTGGATGTGAAGGGTACCGTGGAGATCTCTGACGAGGAAGGAACCAAGGTGTATCCGCAAAGGGGCGACGTGTTATACTTCAAAAAAGGCTGCACCATCACTTTCAAGGCCGTCGAGGACGACGCGTACGGATATTTCTGGTACTGTGGCCGCAAGTCATTTGGAGAATTATAAGTTCACAAAGTATGTACGACAATAAAGTTTTAATGTACGACATCCGACCGAGTGGATCTCCGCCTGTCAAAATAATTTTTACCGTGCGGCTAGCGGTGGAGCGGACTTTCAAGTTTTTTTGTTGGAGGTAACTTGACGGACATTTTCTCCTTGCGCACGAGTGTATAAAATGAGCAAGAGTCCTGACGAATCACACAGTAGCGCGCAATACCCGCCCTACAATCCATATGCCTGTATAAGATGCCGCCGGCTGAAAAAACGATGTACGAAAGACTTCCCGAGATGCGCCAATTGTATTAAAAACAATGAGCAGTGCACCTACGTCGAGAGGAAAAACAGACGACGCTTGCCGGAGCAGAACTTTGAAAGGGTCATCGACACCCAGCATGCTGCTCCTCCTGCGCAACGCGACTCTTTGCCGCCCATTTTTGCGCGGCCTGTCGAGGTCCAGCCACAGTCCCAACCGGTGTTCCAACGAATGAACGGTCCTTTTGGAAGCTCCAAAGAGCTGTCTTCGTTTACGCCTCAACCACAACAATCATTCATGTCAACACAACAGTTTCTCCCTGCTCCGGGCCAGAAGTACCTGCCGACACCACAGCAGCAATTCCAGACTCCTGTTTTGCCTCCTTTGCCCCAGAAATCAGCCCCATTGCACAACTTGGTGAACCGCGCGGCACCCGGACGTGGGTCCAGTGAGCTCTTTGATGCGCCGACGCGTAAACCCGATCACGAGCCCGCGATCGACCTGATCCACTCGAACCTGATCCACACCATCATGGGCAACAAAACCCCTACACCACCGCTCGAGCCGTTGGCTATAAGCAAAGATCTCGCATTGCAGTTTGTCAAGGCGTACTTGGACCACAACAACAGGTCATATCCAATCCTGAACGAGAGCGAGTTTCTGGACAAGGTCGCAACGGTGGATTTTGACTGTTTCTTCCAGTCCCGCGGCAATTTTGACACATCGTTCTTTTTCGAGCTCAATATGATAGCGGCGATCGGTTGCACCACCTTGGAGCGAGCAGGAGTCATCGACAAGAGCAAAGGCTACTCCAAGTATTTTTCCTCGAAGTCAATGAGTCTGCTCACCTCCGCTGTCTCGTTCCAGGACATCTCCAGCGTGCGATCGCTGGTTCTCTTGGGGATTTATTCTTTTTTCGACCCAAAGGGCCTTTACTCGTGGTCCATTGTGGGAATCTTGACCCGGATAGCGGTATCATTAGGACTTAACCGCAAAATCAGAGACGTGGAGGCGAAGCGAATGACTCCTGCAGAGATAGAAATGAGGCACAGACTGTTTTGGGCTGTTTTCAACATGGACAGACTAATCTCTACAAGCTTTGGACGTCCTGTGGCTATCAGAGACGACGACATCAACGTTCCGTTGCCCGAGCCGATTGATGGCGAAGGGGCCGAGACTGTCAGCGTTACTCGGAACATTATAGAGATGAGAAGAATTGAGGGAATGATCTTGACCAACGTCCATTGTGTGAAGTCGTCAGATATATACCCCACTGCGGAGGACAAAAACGAGATTCTTAATAAAATTCGACAGGATATCGAAAAGTGGTACAGCAACTCACGACTTTTATCGTCCAAGTCGTCTCAGAAAGGAAACATATCTTTTTTGGAGTCCACGGCGTGGTTTTCGGCAAGATACTACCACATGCTAATGCTGCTGTATCGCCCCTCGTACCTATTTCCTAAACCTTCGCTTAACAATCTGGAGATTCTGGGCAGGGCCTGTCTCCAAAACTTGTCGTTCACATACAACCTTTACACTTCAAATTTGCTACCACTCAACTGGATCACGCTTTATCGGTTTTTGACAACTTGCACCACAATTTTGTATTGCCTGTGCCACTGGTCAATCGACTTAGTGGAGTCTAAGACCGACATCCATTTGTGTGTTGAGATCCTAAATGGCTTCAGTGAGAACTGGTACTTTGCCAAACGCTGTGCAGAGGTGTTCAAGACCATCGACGACGCTATTCTTGACATTTCGATGAGCAGCTCCAATGGCCAGATACAACCGGTTGACCAGCTTCTGGTTGACTTGATGAATACGTCGTCGTCATATCACGAAATACTGTTTGAGAATGAGGTCGATATATGGTACGGAGATGACTTTATGATTTCGGATGTGAAGAAAAAGCCGGAATCAAAGGCTTAATATAGGTATATATATATTATTACAGGAAATATATGTAACACAAACGGGCATCGGAGCATTTTGTTCAAGCAGTCTAATAATGTCTTATTTACGGTAGAGACATATTTCAAAGCTCGCCATGGGATGCAAATTTTGGCTCGTTCAGTTGAACGTAGCTATTGAAATTTGGGTCACAGAATGGGTCATCTCATGGCCCCACAGGCTGAACAGGCTGCTACTGAGAGCAGTATTATTGCTCTCAAAGTTTGATCGTGCTCAGTCTAGTCAAATCGCTATATAGCGAGCGGCCTTGCAATCGCTGACCTGCAGCTTTACATAACTTTTCAAGCTCCCCATGGTACCGTAGAAAATTCGGTTATTGTAAAAGAGATTGATCGGTGAGAGAGGTTGTTCATACACAGTATTGCTCAAAACAACGGGTGTCCTTTTTATTGAATTGTTTAATCCCAATGGGCTGGTTTGCATGCGAAAAAAGATTTTATAGACTCAGTCATTCTCCCACCAACAATAAGCCGAGAATACTTCTTGATAGACCATCAGTGGTAGTGTTGACGCTTATTCAAATCAAACTCGTATTATCTAGCAAGAAACATGTCTAGGATTCTGGAATGTGATAGCGATGAGCTTTTTCACATCAAGAACAATCATCGCCAGCTCTAATTCGTGCAGAGGCCCAGAGAGTATTCAAGCTGGACTCGTTGCAGTTCACAAAGGTCAATGCTGCGCTGGCGATGTCTTAGATACTTTAGTTCCAAGAGATCCTCGTGCAACTGTCTAGTGATATGCTGCCACGCTTCCCTGAGAGAGTTTTCAGTTCTGCGTCCTGCCTGTCGATTCCAACAAGTTTGGTAATTATAGAGCCTTTCGATACCCTCTAAATTTAAGTGCATTGGGATATGCGCTCTTGAGCGCATGTGGCAACTCAGAGACATTTTACCACAATGTGTTTTGGTAGCATTGCACCTAGAGACTCCAAAAACATGTTAATATCGCCTGAATTTATGCATGGCAAGTCAGTAGCAGGATCTGCTTTCTTGAACACATGGATGCTGCTGGAATTAGCATTACCATCTTTTAAAGGACCCCTAAAAGTGGTCCTTTCTCGTCCAAGGCTTGCAATGCAGGCTCAAATGAGCGCAACCGCATCTAAGCAGTTTTGCAGACCCAGCCTCCTCTTTGATGAACCCCCTCTTCAGCTTGATTATTTGATTGTCAAACAATAGCAGCTCTTCTCTTTTATTCCTATTTTCTTAAGTTGGAAATGTGATCTGTGGCGACCAGTTGCGACCAGATTTTCGAGCACGGTCTGGTGCGGTGACTTCACTATTCTAGAGCTTGCTTGCAATTATGGCTCAAAACTCATTTCTAGTTCAGCTGCTCGGTGCTCAATACTCTGCACCTGCAACTGGAGATCTACATCCTCACCAGTAACCAGATTGTCCCTATTCGTGAACCTCAAAAAAACAAAAGGATGCCTTTTTCCCAAAATCACATACGGAAGGAAGTCCTTAACTGTTCTGATCATTGACGTACTTGGGTATCTCCTAGCTCTGCTTGACCAGGTTGTTTCATAGTAATTTTGAATTTTGTAGGGAAACCTGCTCTTCAGAGGCAAATCCTCTTCCTGCAAAATAAGGGGGCGGCTCTTCTCTTCCCTGGGGATTCTATCTGATCTCTGGAGTTCAAAATCGGTTTTTTGAAATCAGATTAAGCTGAAATCAGGACAAAACATTCTCCCTCATTTCTTCTGATAGACAGCAATTTTTTTTTCTCACAAAACTAGTAATCGCGCTTAAATAAATTGTTGCAGATAAGCTTTTGAGGTAGATAACGATAAAGTAAGCAAAAAACTGGATTCACGTCGCTCAATTTAAAGCTTGCTACTAATAAATGCAATCAGATCACATTCGGTCGAATAAAATATTAACTAAAGTTGACTAAGCAACCCGAATCGGAACCCCTAAAGGCGGGTTTTTTCCTATCCTAAGCTCCAAAATATACTGTCTTGCCAGAAAACAGGTCTGAAAGCTTGGGATCAAATGCACGTTGCATGCTTTCTTGCTGTCGTATGTCAGAGGAACTCTAATGTTCGCAACAAATCCTTCTTTAGATTTCTCCCACTTCAGCCGTAAGCGTTGCTCCTCGAAAACATCAAGATTTCGCCCTTTACATCTCATCTTGTTCAGACTAAGCACATTCTCGCGAAGATGCTTGGATATAGAGTGATTCGTTCCTTTTGTGAGACGTTGTAGCTCCCACGTGTAGTGTTCAAACTTCCTATTGATTTTAAATATCCCACTCGTCTCGTAAAACTTGCAAGGAGTATTTTCATTGAACACCAGAGGAAGATGGTGACTGGAGTATATGTTGAAAGCTTTCAAACTAGGTTTCACGGTAATCTCTTGAGGTAGTATGTTGTCATTTGTTTTCAGGAGGAAATCAATGTGGTTGAGCTCTGTATTTAGCTCTGTAGGGGCCGTGGACATACTAACGCCTTCGAAGATGGATGAGCTGCTTGAAACCGTGGACGGCCTGTATCGCGGAAGTTGACTTGCGCTACTTTTGGTACAAGCCAAAGCAACTCGTTTCAAAGGAGCAGGTTCGAATGACCTCAAAGCCATCCCATCTGTGCTCTGAATGTGAACCTCGAATTGTGCGTCAGTTTTCAAAAAGCCTTTACCGAGCCTGATTGTGGATGGAGTGCTCAAGACGGGATCCGCCGGAGACCCAAGACGCTTCTTTTTGTCAGCACCCTCTGCTGCCAATAGCTGGTCTTGTTCTTTAGTGTCGGTAATACCGGCTTCAATCAAGCCTCGGCGTTCTTCGAGATCAACAAGCGTCTCTGCCACTTGGTGCTCAATTTTATCTATCTGCTGCTCAGCACCTCTGCCTTCATAGCATGCTGGAATATTAGTATTTGTAAATCGGAAAGGAATGCTGAAGTCTCTCACAATGATAAACTGGTAGTCATGAGTTGTGTGACGCTTGTAAAACCTCTTATAAAGCTCCTGCGGCCTTCCCAGTAGTCTCAAATTGAGAGTGTATGTAATTGACAGGCCCCTGTCGCTAAAGTCATTGGTCACAATGGGAGTCCCTTCATCATCCGCTCTACCGTACCCTAGAGCTTCATTGACTCTAACATTCATCGCCTTGCCACCTAAAGCAAACGGACTCACCCCAAAGCTAGG
Organism: Ogataea haglerorum; assembly: GCF_019207285.1. Lineage (NCBI taxonomy): Eukaryota > Fungi > Ascomycota > Pichiomycetes > Pichiales > Pichiaceae > Ogataea > Ogataea haglerorum. Next base: position 100,726 of record NW_025065163.1, read on the forward strand.
AGGCACTGGTAAGTGATCGAGCGTGCTACTGGAGCAAGAAGTTTCCAGCAGATACGAAGGCAGCCGGAATGCAAAACATTTTTTGTGCTTGGCTCCCGGGAAAATTTGTTTCAAGTCACCAAATCCGTATATGGTGTCATCGATAGGGTCCCTCGATAAGCAGTCGCCCATCTTATATGGAGTCGGGTTTATACAGCCGTGGTGGAAGCAAGCACTAAGGTCGTATGTTCTCAGAAAAGTTTGTCGGTAATATTTGGAGCAGGTGCTATTCGGAGACTGGGGCGCAGTCATCGTTCCCTCGAGCGAGACAAGAAGCATTTCAAAGGGAATGATTTCAGTACTAATATTTTCGATGGTCACAAATCCCACAATCATATCTCCAGGCTGGTAGCATCGAAGTGGAGACTCTTTTTCGTAGGGTTCCCCGAAAACAGGGAACTTCTTTGTAATGACGATAGACACCTTGAGGGGCAGATCAATTGTCTGAAGGGTATTCAGGTTATTGAGTACAAGTAGATCAGGATTGTCAATTGGCGAGATCTGGTTCCCAGCAGCTACAGACTGCGAAGAAGTGGTGGATTCAGGGTACGATTCCCCGTATTGGGGCAAGCCCGATTGAGGGATTCTTTCGGTATCAAAGAGCGTTCTATTGAACAGGTAATTGTGCATTTCGAACGACGGCAGTACATCTTCGTAGTATTCAACTTCAGGATTGGGATTCATTGTAAGTAGCCAGGTGAATACACACTCCTGTATTTAAATTAAAAATCCATACTATGAGTCAGCATCGAAATCCTCTTTTTGCATATAAATCTAGATTGATCTATTGAAAAAGTTTCCCAAAATCGGAGCGGATTTCTGATTGATAATAGCGGCGTATGCCAAGGTTATTGTTTGGCGGAGTTAGCTTTCCATTGCAGTGACCAGCAGGCTCAAACTTTGTCCGCACATATGTTTCTGGTACTCATTTACTGGAAACTAAGAGTTATGCAGCATCAGTACGTGAACCGAGAGACTGGGACTCATTCCTGTTTTCTTTAGACAATCTCGGCTTTTTGTGGGGTGGTGGACCCAAACAATGTATAAACTATTTTCAATATTTTTTTTTAGTTTTCGCTACATGAATAATAGAACACAACACGCAGGGTCGGGAGACGAGTCCGACAAAGAAGTATTTTCCGATACCCCAGGCCACAGTGTACCCACAACAGCCGAGCTCTCAAGCTTCAACTTGACGAACTCTCCGCGCACGGCGGCAGGCAGTCCGTTCAGGTCGTGGTCTAGAGACGCGAGTGCTCGAAGAGAACGACGTGCTGCGCGCTTGCAGAGCATTGAGATTTTGCGGGCCAAGCTCGCAGGGTCTCCCAATGCCAGCTCTGAAGAAGAACAGCAGGAGCAGCTGGATATTGACAAAACACTGAATATCTTACCTGTACCTAATTTCACCATCAAAAGCACATGGCGAGACCCTATCGACGTGCCAGCGGGCAATCACACGGGTAATAAAGCCAAATCCGCCTCGGAATTCAACGAGATAGACAGTTTACAGAAACAGTTGACAGATTGCAAAATCCAACTGAGACTACAGAAGGAGTTATTACTGGAACGATATGGCGAAGAGAGCTCGGCGATGGAGTTTCTAAGACGTCAATTCGAACACAGAGACGACTATAGAGAAACGGAGCTTCTGAAAAAACAGTTTGACGATCTTGTAAAGGCATCCGAGGAGCTACAGGGTCAGTTGGAGGTTTTACAGCAGGATCATAGCGACTGGAAATTGATGGCTGACCAAATCCTAGACGTTATTGAGGAGGCTGGTGGGGATACTACAATTGTTGAGCGAGCGCGCAAAGGAGGCTTAAGTGCAAAGTTGAGAGCTGTGGGAGTCGAAACAGAGCGACTATCGCAAAAAGTAAACATCAGTAGGGGATTAGTATCTGCGGAGGTGAACGGGAAGGGTTTGAAAATGAAGGGAACAGATAATGAAGAGACGCTACTTAAAAGAATAGCTGAGTTGGAAATTAAGACGGATCAAATGGCTAACGAAAAGACACAACTCGAGAAACATAGCAGTGAGCTGGAAGAGGAGAACACACGGCTCAAAGATGAACTTCAAAAGCTGACTTTACTAGAGGAGGAAAACCGGAATCTGAAAGATTTGGAAAGCAAATTCGAAGAGCTCAAGATTCAAAAGTCACAGCCGGATGAGAAACTTGTGGCCGTGGAAGCTAGATTGAAAGACTACGAGGGTCTCCAAGCTAAATATGAAGAAACCATAGCCAGATGCGATGCTTTGCTTGCAGAAAAGGAGAACATCCAAACGCAACTTTCAGAAGCACGGCGACAACTGCAAGCTATCGAAACTCGCCAGATCGACCCAGATAAAACTAGTCCCGAAGAGCTCAAAGAGTACGTTGCAAAATTAGAGACTGATTTCAACTCGTCGCTGGTCAAGCAGAGACAGCTCAATTCTGAGAAAATTAAGCTCAGTTACCAAGTTGACGAGCTTAAGTCACAAATACGTTTACATGAGGATAACGCGCTTTATGCAGAACAGAAGTGGCAGGATTACCTTACCAGTGATGTCAATTTCCAGACTCACCTAATACAAATTCTCAGTGAGATATTGGATAAACAGTCAATTCGGGAAGCTGCTGCCAAAATACTACAGTTGGCGAATAGAGAAGAACTTCAGCTAAACGAAGCAGATACAAAAAAACTATACGAAACCATTTTTGAGTATGACCTGGCTGCCGTGCGAACAATCGTTGCCGATCATACGGAAATGAGTAAAAAAACATCTACAGGTCCTGCTCCGGTAGCAGACGAGTCGCTAAAATTACGGATAGAAGAATTAACTAAGAGGTGGAAGCACGCCGAAGAGACGCTTGCGTTTGAGCGTAAGCAGTCTGAAAGACGGCTTCAGGAACTGGAACGTGAGAATAAGAAGTTACGACAATAAAACTAATCTAGAATTTAATCTTGCATTTCATCGTCGCTGCTGTCCCCTTCATCGCCCTCTTCCTCGGCGTATTTGACAGCCTCGTCGAACAACTCCTTCGGCACAAGCTGGTGCAGGCCATTGGTTTCACTTTTACTGGCCCATGTGATCTCCAATTCAAAATCTTTGTCTTTGTTGTCCTCGTGGGCCAAATATATGATTCTTGCGGCCTCCTTAACGGCCTCTTTAGCTGTGATGTTGGGCAAATCCAGTTTTTCCAGCTCGCTTTTGGCCGTCTGTCTGCCCTTTCCTGTAGCTGCACCGTAATAGCCCCAGTAGGTGCCACTTGGCTCGACCATGTACAGATGCGCACCATCGTCGTCCACGCCACCGACAATTGCATTAATGCCAAATGGTCTCACCGAGTTGTAGCACGTGTATGCTTGCACGTAGTATCCGAGCCGGTCTATTAATCCTGGGAGGCCAATTGGCTCTTTGTAAAGTGATTTGAAAGACTGGGCCTCATCACGACCACGATTCACAAAATGCCTTCCATCTGGTATGAGTCCGGAATACACAACACCCACATGTCTATCTATGGTTTGGATGCGCTTGTTCTTCCCCGGAGCCAACAACTTGGACGTAATGATCTTCTCAGTGGCCAGCACAATCCCGTCTTTGCACCGGATCCCAATCGAGGTTCCTGCATTCTCAACCGCTTTGGAGGCATACTCCACCTGAAAATTTCTCCCATCTGGTGAGAAGATCGAGTTTGACAAGTCGTAGCCTGTACCGATGGATGTCTGCTCGTTAGTTGACGCACCTCATCTGTATACTTACCATTTGTTAGTTAAATACTTTTTGCCTTCCAAATTTACGCCATGAAAAATCGGGTCACTAAAATAAATATTCCAAAAGTATAATATGGACTCCATACGAGTAGTCGTCTGTGGTGATGAAGGTGTCGGTAAAAGCAGCCTGATTACCACTCTTGTGAAGGAGAAGTTTGTCCCCAACATTCAGCACCTTATTCCACCGATCAGCATTCCTAAAGATTTCTCGGGCTCGCCCTATTCCCCTAAATCTAGCCTCCTTATCGATACTTTATCTTCAGATCTCAACAATGTCCAGGACCAGATCCGCCAAGCAGACGTTATCTGGCTTGTGTACTCTGATCGCTATACATATGAGCGGATTTCTCTGTACTGGATCCCTATGTTCAGATCAATGGGCGTGAATTTGCCTATTGTGCTGTGCAATAACAAATCCGATTTGGATGAACTACCCGATGAAAGCGAATCAATTTTGAACGAAGAGCTCATACCGCTACTCAAGGAGTTCAAGGAGATAGAAGCATGCATCCGTTGTAGTGCCAAAGAAAATTACAATGTCAATCAGGCGTTCTATCTCTGTCAAAGAGCAGTTACACATCCAATAGCACCATTGTATGATTACAAGGAAAGCAACTTGAAACCTCTTGCACTAAATGCCTTGAGAAGGGTGTTCTACTTGTGCGATACTGACCAGGACGGCTATCTGAACGATGCCGAGTTCCTGCAGCTGCAGCTTAAATGCTTCCACAAGTCCCTGGACATCAACGAGCTGAACGCAGTCAAGCTCACACTCAACTCCGCGCTACCTGGAACAGCAACAGAACGGGGAATAACTGAGGAAGGATTTCTGGCTCTCAACAAATTGTATGCTGAATCAGGTCGTCACGAAACTATATGGGGAATTTTAAGAGCCTTCCATTACACAGATTCTCTTTCCATAGACGACAAAATTCTGTATCCAAAGATAGATGTCCCGCATGGCTCAAGCGTTGAGCTATCTCCTAACGGATACAGATTTTTGGTGGATCTGTTCCTTTTATTCGATAAAGACAACGATGGAGGACTGAATGACGAAGAACTCAATCAGCTCTTTTATCCCACACCCGGAGTTCCACGATTGTGGCAAGAGTTCAATTTTCCCCGCACAGTGGTGTGCAACGAGCAAGGTTATGTGACTCTACAGGGATGGTTGGCTCAGTGGTCGATGACGACCTTTCTGGACTATAAAACAACACTCGCCTACCTTGGCTATTTTGGTTACGAGGACAGGTCTACCATTGGCAAGATAAGTGGAACCAAGACAGCTTTGAGAATCACGAAACCGCGGAAAATGAGGAAACACAACGGGAAGGTTTATAGGGGAAGTGTTTCTGACAGAACTGTTTTCAACTGTTTTATTCTAGGCGCTCCAGGATGCGGCAAAACCTCACTCATGGAGTCGTTTTTGGGCCGACAATACAGCGAAGTTTATTCACCTACAATTCAACGAAGCATTGCCGTCAACAACGTCGAGCTGATTGGCGGAAAACAATGTTACCTGATTTTGGAAGAACTAGGGGAGCTGGAACCGGCAATACTCGAGAACTCGTCTAAGCTTGACTCTTGTGATGTCATATGTCTAGCATATGACTCCTCCGATCCTGAATCATTTCAGCACCTCATAGAGCTGCGCAGGCTGTATCCGAAACTGGATTCGATTCCTATGGTTTTCGTTGCCCTGAAAGCAGATCTGGACAAACAACAACAGAGGTGCGATACACAGCCAGAAAATTACACACGATCGCTGTTCTTGCCGCCTCCACTTCACATATCCTCCAGCTGGGCCTCCTCGCTGACCGAGCTCCTGGTTCAGCTCGTCAACTCAGCAGCCGAGCCTCGGAGCGCTACCTCCGGTCTAGAACCCGAGCCAATGGATACAGAAGGCCTAATTAATCCTTTCGTGATAGGTTGTGGCGCAGTCGGATTCATGGTTATCGTTTCTGTGTGGTATCTTCGGAAATCTATACTTGGAGAACGATAGATATCAAATACTCCTGACACCTGGAAAATATTTGCGATCTCAAACAACAGGATGGATTCGTTAACGAGCACGTTTTGGTGTTCGGTAGCCATTGCCTCTTCGTATGTTCTTGTGCTGTATATCAATCCTCCGCAAGGTCATCGAGAGTCCAAAAAAGTTATCAAATCAAGGCTGGTCAGAGTCAGCCTGTCAACACTTGTCTGTGTGTTACTCGTGCCAGTTTTAATGACTAAAGTGACACGTACCGCCTATGACTCTAAAGAAGCATTTGCATATATGGGACTTACATTTGACAAGACTACGGTTTTCGGCATTGCGCGAGCGCTGGTACTGTTCATTGGTCTTTTCAACGGATCCCTGATAGAGTATCTGTCTTGGGGCCCGGAAGTCATCTACCGCGATTTCAAATCTTTGGAACCTCTTCAATTCTTGCGGAACATAGTGATTGCCCCAATCACTGAAGAGATCACATACACCGCATCTATATTGGGCTTGTATGGTCCGTTTCTCCATTCTCCTGCACGCTCCAAAATAATATACCTCTCACCGCTTCTGTTTGGGCTAGCTCACATCACTCACGCTTACGATAGTTGGAGACACGAAAGAGCGCCGATCGCTGCGATTCTCGCATCGCTCCTGTTCCGTACACTATACACAACATTTTTTGGAATCCTGACAAACCTAATCTTTGTCAACTCGCATTCGGTTTGGACCTGTGTGGTCGCACATTGCTGGTGCAACTTCATGGGATTCCCTCTGTTTACAGTGAAGGGACCTGTGTGGTGGCAGGCATTATACTACATACTGTCGCTGGCAGGAATCTGGTTCTTTGCCACGTACTTTAGCACATTGACTACGTCTGACTGAAACGGATAATCCTTGTTATCATGCCTAATAAATATGCCACTCAATGTTCATAAGCGACCTCAGCATAACCCCCGTAAACGTCGTGAAAAGCGTATTCCTCAACTGGCTCCACGAAATGTTCCTCCTCCACAGGTTGGGCGTATGTTTCCTCCTGCTGTTGCAAGAATAAAGTATGGTTGACCAAGTTGAGGTACGCATACATGAAGTTACTCAGCAACACCTGTTGGCGGAGAGGCCTCTTTGGGTCTGAAAGCTTGAGGTGGCTCAATCGATAGACAGCGCGCTCCACATGTATCGGAAAACGGTGGTTCAGCATCACCAATGTAGACGGAGATACAGGGGGCAGGGGAAAGCCAAAGGCAGAGTCAGTCATCTGCAGAGGCTGGTTGGGCTTCGTATTGCGTCTTTGCGACATCAGCGTTTGCTTGATAGTCTCAGAGACCGCATCAAGAGGGGGTTCTGCAGGATGCGGAGCATGCTGTTGTACCGCTGGACGTGGTTGTTCTACAACGGGCTCCGGCTTCGGCTCTTCTTTTTTCTTCCTCATATTCAGTATTCGTTTCTCTGTGATACTTTCGTTGTCCGAGTCAGAGAGAGTCTCTGGTGGAGCCACTTTCTCTATCGCTTTGGATTTATCTTTCTTGAGCTTGAAAAATCCACTTAAGGTTTTCTTCTCTTTTTCTGGTTCACGCGGAGGTGACGGGAAGGGAGACTCTACATTCTGGATCGACACCACGTCAGAAGCTGTGCCATGCCTGTTGCGTGAGTGGTTTGGAGGAGACCGCTCTTTTTCTCTTTTTTCCTTATTGCCGCTGAGCCAAGTCCAGCTTGACTTTCTGCTAGATTTCTGTTCAATAGGTTTTTCTGGAGTTTGAGGAGGAGATTTCACGGGCGTAGCTGTCTGGACGGCCTGCTCTTTGGGTAAAGGAGGTAGTGGTGAGTTCTTCTCTACAGGAAGTGGAGGAAGAGAGCTTGTCGGTGCCTTTGATGGAGCATGAGGCAAGACCTCGGACGATACCGTCGCAGAGGATGGAGCAGTCACCTTGGTAGTCTTTGCGCTGTGAGAATTCTGAAGGGTCTTTGATTCAGTAGGATCTGGAGATGCCAAGGGTGTAGAGTTGGGCAGATTGTGTAGCGACTGAGCCGTGGCTCGCGAAGATCTAGAGCCTCTCCTGTATGTTGTCCATTTCGATCTCTTCAGCTGTGTTCCAGGCAAGTCTAGCTCCGAGTCAACACTGGATGCAGATGACTTACGTGAAAGTGAGGAAACAGAGTCAATGTTTTCTTTGAATCTCCATGAGGACGACGAAAGCGTCCGCGCAAGGGTGACTGCGTCCGTATCATCAAGACCGGCCATCTGAGAAAGCGACTCCAACTCCTTCGTGAGCTGCTTGATGGACGGCTTCCTGTGGAATCCGGTGTCTGCTCTGTTGGGCTCTGCAGGCTTTTCCAGGCCGGACTGAGAGTCACGGGTCTCATGAGAAAGAGAAGAACGCGAGGACGCGGAACGTTGGAGCTTGGACGTGATCTCGTCGACTGTGGCCTGAACATGTTTCCGGAATTTCTCCGGAGCTAGCTGTGGATGTGCCGTGGCCGGCACCCACATGAACTTGTTGGCCTCCGGCAGTATGTGATCCTGATCCAGTTCATCGTCTTTCGGTGTTTCGTTCTCCTTATCGTTGTGTATGTCTATTATATCGAAGTCTAGTTTCTCGGACTCGCTGTACGGCAGGTCTGGGTCGTAGCTCAGACTGTTGCCGATAGAGAGCCGTTTCAGAGCTTTCACGGCATTGATCTCCTGTTCAACAGCATGTGAGGCGGCCAAGAGCTCCTCGTGCGTTGACTTTCTGGATCCCTTTGTTCCTTGAGGCGATTTATGTGGTTCCATGTTCGAAGTTAACAGAACACAATGAACATAAGAAAAGGAATGACAGAAGTTGGAGGTTCAGCGTGGATCTGGAATAACTTTGCAGAAACAAATAAACGAATACAACAAAAAATTTGTCTGCCACTTTCTAGACGATAAGCCGAGCGGCCATAATGCGGGACCCTTTTGGCGCACCTTGCAAAATAAAAGCCAGCTGTAGCACACAACACTTGTCCTATATACGAACTTTACAGGAAATAACAGCTTTAGTGGTATGACTCGTCGGATCGGCTGGACCGTGTCTGACCTGCTATAGCTGGAGAGTAAAAATTTTTTCACCAACTATGGCTAAAACCATTATTCGTGTTCCAGCATCGTCCGCAAATATAGGTCCTGGGTTTGATGTCCTGGGAATAGGTCTCAACCTGTTCCTCATACTGGAGCTGGAGGTGGATCCGCTCATGGCAAGCACCGATAAGTTTAATTGTGCGATCTCGTACGAGGGAGAAGGCAGTGAGAACGTTCCTTTGGCGTCCGATCGCAACCTCATCACCAAAACCGCGCTTTTTGTGCTCCGTTGCAACGGCATCAACCAGTTCCCAAAAACCACGAAGATACACGTTAACAACCCCATTCCCTTGGGTAGGGGCCTGGGATCGTCCGGCGCGGCAGTTGTGGCTGGTGTGATGCTGGCCAACGAGGTTGGAAAGCTGGGTTTCTCGAAACAGAGATGTCTAGACTACTGTCTGATGATTGAGCGCCATCCGGACAATATCACTGCCGCGATGATTGGTGGTTTCACCGGCTCCTATCTTAGAAAACTGACTGACTCCGAGGTCGCTCTTGTGCACCAGCCACTAGACGAGATGCTCGCGCCACACGCTCCGGCCATCCAGGCCCCTCTCGATATTGGAACGCACGTCAAGTACAACTGGAACCCAGCCATCAAATGTATCGCCATCATCCCGCAGTTCGAAGTGCCCACCTCTGAGAGCCGCCAGGTGCTTCCAACGGAATACTCGAGACCAGACGTAATTTTCAATCTGCAACGTCTGGCTGTGCTCACCACCGCAGTTGGAGCGGAAAAGCCTGATCCACAGGTTATCTATAATTCGATGCAGGACAGGTTGCATCAGCCATACCGCAAGGTGTTGATCCCAGGGCTCACCGATATATTATCTGGTTTCACGCCGCAAAGCCATGCCGGTCTTTTGGGTATCTGTTTGAGTGGTGCCGGACCTACCATTTTGAGTCTTGCTACCGACAACTTCGAGCAGATTGCCAAGGATATCATTGCTAGATTCGAGAAAGAGGGCGTCTCCTGCGTGTGGAAGCTTCTGGAGCCTGCTGTCGAGGGGGCTACCGTGGAGACCTTATAGACATATAGATGTTAACGTACCTAGATTTCACTATGTAAAGTCGGTGGCCTTACCTGCCATCAACAGGCCCACAATGAGTCCGAAAAGCCCCAACACGGAACCAAAAATCTCGATGACCAGAATTTTCACGAATAAGCTTGAGTCTGCAGCGTCCGAGATAGCGGCTGTAGATCCGGTGACACCAACCGCGACTCCGCAAATGAGATTGCTCAGTCCCACAGTTAGTCCTGCCCAGAATAACGAGTACCCAGTGTATAAATTTTCTTTGGTGAACAGGGAGGCCGTGTCAACGGCAGTGAGCTTGGATGAGAACACAATGGCCATGATCAACCCGTAAATGGCCACAACCTCGCAGAAAATGATCGAGATCAAATTCTTCGTGGTGATGCGGGGAGCCTTCACACCTGCTCCGAGGATAGAAGAACCCGTAATGAAGATGCCCCAGGCCGCCCCAACGACGGAGAACCCAATGCAGGAGCCTATTCCAATCGTGGCCCACATATATGGCGATATGGATTCCAGGTACTGTCCAACGTTGAAAGCCTCACCGGAGCCATTGAACAGCATGTAGCCGCCAACAACAAGCGCGGCCGTCAGCGACAGGTATGATGCGGACGCAGACATTGGAATAAAAGCGGTGCCAGAAGTTGTTGTGCTGTATGGCGGAAATTTGAAGCGAGCTCAAAAAAGATACAATCGTCCGGTCGATCGGCGCTGCTTGAAATTTCAGTTCGACATGATAAGTAATATTATTTTAGATTCGTGGATTTGTAATTAGATTTTGTTCATGACTCTTGCTACTGAATTCCACGAGCCTGTGAGGCTGGCATTTATTGGAGGCACTGGCCTTTACCACTTGGAAACCTTGACGCCGGTTGCCAAGCTGACCATCTCGACTCCGTGGGGCTTCCCTTCGTCCCCAATTACCATCTCCAAGACCAAAGATGGGTTCCCCATTGCGTTTTTGGCAAGACACGGTCCTCACCACGACTTATTGCCTTCTGATGTTCCCAACAGGGCCAACATTGCTGCCTTGAAAAAACTCGGTGTTAACACAATTGTGGCTTTCAGTGCTGTCGGGTCCCTGCAGCAGCATATCAAGCCTCGTGATTTTGCTGTCCCGAACCAGGTTATTGATAGAACTAAAGGAATTCGTCCGTCGACCTTCTTTGAGCGTGGCTTTGTTGCTCATGCGATGTTTGGAGAACCTTTCGATCCACTACTTAATAAGGTCATTTCCGAGTCTTGTCAAGAAGTTCTTGAAGGTGAAGGTGTAAAGTTGCACACCAAAGAAACCGAGAAAGATGACCTGACGCTAATCTGTATGGAAGGTCCTGCATTCTCGACAAGAGCTGAGTCCAAGCTGTACAGGAGCTGGGGAGGATCTCTGATCAACATGTCCTGTATTCCTGAATCTAAGCTTGCTAGAGAAGCTGAGATTGCCTACCAAATGATCTGCATGTCAACCGACTACGACGCTTGGAATGAAAGCGAAGAGCCTGTCACCGTGGAGACGGTTGTGGGAAATCTGTCTGCCAACAGCGCCAATGCTCACAGGATTGCAGAGAAACTGGTCCAAGTGCTGGAGCCTAAGATCAAATCTGGCGAAATCGGTCTCAACTACCAACACAGCATGAAGTTCTCTGTCAGCACCAAGAAGGACGGCCAGGACAAGCGCTTGTTGGAGAAAATGCACTACCTGTTCCCTGGATACTGGCCTCTTCAGTAAACTAGACTCCTGATTTTAGAACTTGCTTACATAATACACACCGTGGTAAATTTTGATACATTTTTGCACCTGGATATTTTATTATTTACTTTCCATGTCGTTTCTTACGCCCACGGCTTCATCCATCAATGGATCATACTATACACCGGATGAAGACACGTTTTTACAGACAAGGCGGCGAATTAGTTTCTCTAATCGAGAAACGGTCAACTCGTCCACCCCTGTTGCATCTGCGCATTTTACACAATCTCCTAGAAAACCGATCCCAGCGTTGTCCCCAATCAAATCCGTTGGTATACCTAATACCCCGATCAAACCTTTAGTTTCATCTCCGTTCAAAGTTCCCCAGAGCACTAAGCCGCTAATATCTTCGACTCCCTTAGCGGGACCAAATACCCCTGTCAAGGGGCCCATGTCACCTCTTTTGCGCAAGAAATTCCAACAACAGTATCCCGGCACTCCTAAGCCGTCAGAGAAGCAGTCACCACAATCGATCAACAGCAACATATATCAGCGATCGATATTCAAGCCGAGGCACAAGTCGCCTTTGAAAGAGAGCACAACCTTGCCGACACAAGAGAAACCAGCCCAGGTCGAATCCAAGGATGAAAGTGAACTGCAAAGTCCCTACGTTGAGCTTGCTTTGAGCAGAATAGTCAACCGCGATGCCGAAATTCGCACAGTGATAGTGAACACCCTGATGATGCTGCTGTACCGATTTTTTGTGGCAGTGATTATTCTGCTCAACGTGAAGTTTAGACTTCGTGATGGAACGTCGCTATTCCCTGCTGTTCTCACCCAATACTCGAGTTATGTGAACCGCACAGTATATGGAATCCTGCTGTTCAACATCGGTGTGAGCTCGTTGCGGCTGATGAAACCTCAGGACAAATGTCTAGATCTGCCGTTGACGAGTCGTCAGCGCAAACTCCTTGGTCTCCCACTGGTTAACGGGGAGGCGCAGGAAGAGCTAGGGGTTGACCGGTCGGAGCATAAAGTTCTGCCGGGCAGCCCAAGCAGGGATGTGGCCGACACATCGCTTCTCGCGCTCGATATATCAAGGTCATTTGCGAATATGAACATCTCACACTCGGAAAAATTGCCGGCTACAGTTGTTTCTGAGACGCCTCAGGAGAGGATTCGCAAGCAGCTACTTTCTAGAGACAATGGGGCTACGTCGCCACAGGCCCGCTTCAAAAAGCCCTCGAGCAAATTCTTGTACGATACTGCCTCTGCGGGGGGATTCGACATTAACAATTCCGACGTGTCGTTCTATTAGAGTTGAATAGAAAGAAGACAATTCATTGATTGTACTAAGAATTTTTCAGGTTGTATGTTTGTGCGTCTTGATGGGCGAGAGTGGTGCAGGCTTGCATGAGCTGGATCACATTGGTGACCTGCTTGAAAAGCCAGACAGGCGCAGACGCATAGATGAGGAGCCTTGGGAACGAAATACCAATCAGCGGCAGAGCTCTGAAGTTGTAGTAGTCGAGGTAAAGGGCCATGTAGAAGAGCTCGTTGAGGGCACAAACCAAAAACAAAACTGTGCGGTTTTCGTAGTACAGCTTGAGGAGAACGTTTGTGTCCTTCTTCATGGATTTGTGGCTCTTGGATCCGCTGGTGATACTGGCGTACATGTGAAGATAATGCGAGGCCAAATCTAAAGAAATGAGCATCTGCCATAGGATGAACCAATTGGGGTACAGTCTGGTCAAAAACACAATAAGCGAACACGTCGAGCAACGGTCGGTGACCATGTCCAAAACCGCACCGAAGGTGGTGCTCTGGTCTAATTTTCTGGCCGCGTATCCATCAAAGGCATCCAGCAAACAGGAGGTCGAGTAAAGCACCCACATGGTGAACTTCGGATGGTTTTGCATCGTGAAAAGCGACGCAATCAGCGTCAGCACGCGAACATAACCTATTATGTTCGGAATAAACCGGAAGATGTGCGACGGAGTATACACTTTTTGGCCCATTAAAATGTTGTAGATAAACTAGATTTACCGAAATTTTTCAGCTTTTACGCAGAGCGAAAAAATGAGCTCTAGCAGAGACAATGCCGCGCGTCTCCGGCCAGCCGCTGGAGACCAACGGCCGCCCTTAATGCAGTGTCCGTCGTGTTTGGCGGTGTTTCAGCATAGAATAGAGCTTGAGAAGCATTTAGATCGCAGGTCCGCTCGCTCTCATGACGGGGTCGAGCATTTACGACGCTTGGCTGGAGACCGAAGCGATTTCGAGCGATTACTGCTTGAAGTTACGCAGGCCGCCGAAAAGTAACGATTCCATTAACATCATATACTCTCACGCCCTCTGCGGCAGAGTGTACTTCATAAATCTGCGCTGCAACTGTTTCCGAATGCTCACCTTCTGCGCACCCACAAAACTGTCAATGGTGACCTTAATGGCCCGGTCAAGGTCTGAACTCGAAACGTACTCGCTCAATCGCATTTTGGCAAACGATTCTGCAATTCTCAATATACTTTCCAAATGTCTCACGGTAATTGGGAACGAGCCGGTGGAGTTACTTTCTCTTCTCAAATCGGCATAAACACGTGACACCTTGTCCATGTCCATCTGGTTCAACTTCGGATGCACCCTTGTTCTTGCGTAGTGGATATATTTAACCAGGAACTCCTGCTTTATTGGAGAGATCTCCTGCTCTTTCTCGCGTTCTCCTTCCTCTTCGGCAGGATGGGAGCGCATGTGCGAATCAATGACAAACCCTGCAAGTCTCTCATCGGCTTCGGGATGCACGAGGTCGCGAACAACACAGAGAATATCGAATCTTGACAAGATCGGCTCGGTTAGGTTCACATTCTGCAGCAAGTTCAAAGTCGAGTTGTACCGGCCACCAATAGGATTTGCTGCCGCAATGATGGAGCATCGGGCCTGCAGAGTGGTCACAATACCCGCCTTGGAAATGGAGATCGATTGCTGCTCCATCGCCTCGTGGATCGACGTACGATCCTGGTCGTTCATCTTGTCGAACTCATCAATCAGACAGACACCCTTGTCTGCTAAAACCAACGCACCCCCCTCTAAAGTCCACTCTCTGGTGATTGTGTCCTTTCTGACGGAGGCGGTCAGACCGACAGCAGATGCACCTTGACCAGTGGCGAAGACTGCTCGATGTGCTGTTTTCTCGACGTACTTGAGAATCTGTGATTTTGCAGTACCAGGGTCACCTAGAAGAAGAACATTGATGTCTCCACGAATCGAGTGTTTTCCATTGACATCTTTAGGAACACCACCAAACAACGAGCAGGCAACAGCAGTTTTAATGTCTTTGTGTCCGTAGATCGAAGGTGCAATGGAGGCGATGATTTTGTCAATGATTCCGCGCTCTCTGCTCAGTTGACGAATTTTTTTCTCTTCCTCCTCGGTCCATTGGAATGGCGAGAGACCGCCTTCAATCAAGGAACCATCCGACACTCCTTTGGCCGCTCCCTCTCTCCGCTTGATAGCGTTTGCCTCAATTACAGTAGTGAAAACAGGGAAGCCGTTTTTCGCGTTCAGCGTACCGTCGTACGAGTTTTTGTAGATGCCGGTAACCTCAATTTCCTCCCCAGGCTTGGCAACATCAACAAGGTCCCACAGCAAAATCACCTCTTTATGGCGAGGCAGTCTTCCAGCGGGAACAGATCCCGGAGCCTCTTGCAGGGTAATTCTTTGGTAGTTTCTGTATAATGTTTTTTCCGTGTTCAATTTGAACGGCCCACGAGACTGGCAGTTGGTGCAAAACGTGACGCGAACTTCCTGGTTCGAGTCTTGGAAAAACGGTCCCAGCACAGCATCACACTTGAGACAGTTGAACTTCACGTACTTCAGTTGCGGGAACACTCCTGTTCTTCTTGTGACAACACCACTGACACGGACCAGGGAATTCAAGTTAGCCTCTCTGAGCTCTCTCAGATTGTTGATTGTTGGGAAGTCAGCGATCCGGACGTGAATTTCAGAGTGGATCTGGCTGTAATCCGGATAATGCAGCTCCGTGGCCTCCATGGCGACCACGTCAAAAATCTTCAAAATCTCCTCTGGACACGTAGTGAGGAAGAGGGCCAGAACAGCCTTCGAGTGCAGCAAGTGCACATATGACACTTCCAGACTCTCGCTGTTGATCTGGCCCAATGTCCGAATTCGACTTCCATACACGGACCGACCCTGTTCGTCAGTGAACTCCAGCAAGAACGATTTCAATTCTCTGGCAATTGATCTAGTGACGTTTGGCATGACAACCCATTCAAGAATCGAGGGAGCCTTGACTTCGGCAAGAGCTTCCAAGCTCAGCTCCTCTGTCAACGGATCCATGTCATCCAGATAATCCTCGGGATCTTCATCGTACCTATGTCTTCTGCGCCGTCTCTGGATAGGCAGACCGTACTCATCCCTTGGCACGTCGCCGTCCATAGCATCATCAAGGTCCAGATTAGCGCCTCGCACAAGCTGGTCACGCTGGTTGAGCATTTGGTCGACGCGTCTTCTTTCTGCAGCGGGCAGCTCTTCATACTCCTGGTCGTCGAGATCGGCCTCTTCGTAAGTGTCTTGTTCAGGATTGGCCACGTAATCGCGCTCCATCGCGTCGCCAATCAAATCAACACCGGTTTGCTCCTCCAACTGCTCTTCCAGATCATCCACATCGTTGAAATATTCGCGTTCTTCTTCATCTTCGTCGTCAAAAGGGAGACCAGGAGAAGAAGGCATGTGACGAGGAGACGATCCGGCTGACGAGCCCGCGCCAGCCGGTGAGGACGGCATGACAGAGGCCGTCCCAGCCTCATCGTCGCTCTCGTCGTCAATAATCGTTCTCTTTCTTGGACTACGTCTGGACATGGTGGAAGGAGAAGAGTTTTTTTGAGTGAAACATTTCCTGCGCGGTGCTGCCTTTTTGGGATAATTACTGACGCGAAAGTAAGTAATTAGCATTTTTGGGTTAAATGGGAGATTTTTTAAGGCTGCCAGCAAAACCGCGAATCCCCTATTTTCGCGCAGGCTTAGTGTCGTTGACATAAAGACACAAAGAATTATCCCATTATCTACTCCATCAGCTTCGTTAACATGCTATATTCGAGTCATCACATTGCATTCAGTTGCGTCGGCACATAAACTGCAGACTTTGATGAGAACGCAAAACGTCTTTGCGTGTGGTGGTCGCTCGCGCCCAAGTTTGGCCCATTCCTGATCTCTCACAAAAAGTTCCCTTATTTTTTCTCCCTTTTTCAAGATTACCGCTAGGTTCATGGAAAAACAGACACACTTTCGGCGATACACCATTGGTAGTTCCGATCGCGGTATACTGGATCCTGAAAGTCAGCGCGTGGGAAGGAAACGATCTCTTGTTAGAAGAGAACGTTCCGTCCGTTACAAAGAAGGAGGGCAGCTCAAGAGAGCGTCATCACTTCGCTCGCTTGATCCTCTCTCCGACACAAGATCTCTGCGCAGGTCTTCACTCACGCATTCCTTCACAGTGGACACATTGTCGCGACAGAATGTGGATGGACTTCTCCAGGACCTAGAGAAAAAAAACAGGGGTACGCCTTTCGCACCTTCCAGTGATGTTCTGACAGCAGTGGCAGAGGGTTCGGAAGACCATGCCTCAGACGCAATTGCTTACGAGCCTGACCTATCGAGGAACGCGCTACCTCAATTCAAACATTTAGAAAGAGACCCTACAATCACTTCGTACTGGAAAATGTACTGCTATGCCATGACATTTTGGGCTCCGCGGCCGTTACTATGCTTTTTTGGTTTCAAAACCAAGGAGCGACAATATGCTTGGAGAGAGAAAATTGCTCTGATATCCATTATTCTGTGCACTGGCTCCATTATTGCTTTCCTCACCTTTGGCTTTACGAGGACCACTTGCAGTGGCCTACGAACGAGACTTAGACCCTCTGATATTACCACCGGATACTTGGTCGTCAATGGGCGCGCATACGCTTTAGACCGCTCGTCCCACCCAGCAGCAGTGGGCATAGAGGCCGCAAGCAACATTATGTACCCTCCGGTCAGTGCAGGAGGTATGGACGCAACGTTTTTGTTCCAAAACGTTAATGGTAATTGCAAAGGACTGATTGTTCCAAAAAAAAATTGCACCATTCCCCACACAGACACCGAACTGGCATGGTACATGCCATGCAAACTGTTTAACATTGATGGTTCCAGCAAGCCTAATTTCTCTCAAACGCACTACAACGGGTATGCTTGCCACACCTCTGCAAAGTCAAGACAAAGTTTTTACAGACTAGATATTCAAGGGGATGTCTATTATACATGGGATTCCATAACAAGAGGCTCACGAAACCTTGTTGTTTACAAAGGGTATGTTTTGGACATGGGCCTTTTGGATTGGTTACAAAAAGATGACTTGGATTATCCAGAATTATTCGATAAGCTTAAAAATGATCCTACCATGAAAGGACATGACTTATCTTTACTTCTGACGGAGCCACACGAGCGACAGGCTGCCAACTGTTTGATTGAAATATTGAAAGTTGGTGTTGTAGACGTCGACACCATCGGCTGTATCGCTGCTACGATAGTGCTATATGTCTCGCTGGTATTTGTTTTGTCAATTGTGGTTGCAAAATTCATCGTGGCCTGCTATTTCAAATGGTGCGTGGCTAGGAAACAAGGAGCCTCAGTAACCTCTATCAAAAAAGCTACACAACGAGATCGCTCTATCGAAGAGTGGGTCGACGATCCCAACTCTGCCGCTCCTATTTCTACCATTTCAATTAAACGAAGAGACAACTATCATGCAAACGGGATGAGAAGTAAGAACCTAAAACTTTCTTGGGAAAAAGATGTATCAGGGCTTATTGAAGATGATTCGAAGGCTGTCTCAATCCAGGAATATCGCCCTAAATATCTTACGATGACTACTGAGGCCTTCATTCTCACCAGCCGCGCGAAGAGAGGCAGGGTGCAGCCGAAACTGACATTCCACGAGTGCTGGGGCGGGGACTCTTCAACCCAGAAGAGTCCGTTCTTGGGAACCGAAGATAGCGAAATTCACACACTGGGACTTGATTTGGTAGCACCTGATGCTATTTGCCAACCTCCCATCAGCTGGGAACCTTTTGGTTATCCTCTGGTTCATACCATGTGCCTTGTTACGTGCTATTCCGAGGACGAAGAAGGGATAAGGACCACTTTAGACTCTCTAGCTACGACAGACTATCCCAATTCGCACAAGCTCATTGTCGTTATTTGCGATGGAATCATAACTGGAGCAGGGAATGATCGATCAACGCCAGATATCTGTTTAGATCTAATGACTGGTTTTGTTGTTCCGAAAGAAGATGTCAAGCCTTACTCTTACGTGTCGGTTGCCCAAGGTTCGAAACGACACAATATGGCAAAAGTCTACTCTGGATTCTATAAATACTATGACGCAACGGTACCACCCGAAAAACAGCAGAAGAATCCTATTCTACTAGTTGTGAAGTGTGGAACACCTTCAGAAGCAAATAGCGCGAAACCTGGCAACCGTGGAAAGAGAGACTCGCAAATCATACTGATGTCTTTCCTCCAAAAGGTCACTTTCAACGATCGAATGACTGAGCTGGAGTTTGAGATGATGCGGGCGATATGGCAAGTCACCGGACTGATGGCCAATTGGTACGAGATTGTATTGATGGTCGATGCAGATACGCTGGTTTATACTGACTCACTCACCCACATGAATGCAGAAATGGTCAAGAATCCAGACGTCATGGGACTATGCGGAGAGACAAAGATATCGAACAAAGCCCAGTCTTGGGTCACTGCAATCCAGGTTTTTGAATATTATATTTCCCATCATCAATCCAAAGCATTCGAGTCTGTTTTTGGTACTGTGACATGTCTTCCGGGCTGCTTTTGCATGTATCGAATCAAAACACCCAAGGATCTTAACGTATGGGTTCCCATACTGGCAAATTCCGACATTGTCGAGAAGTACTCCGAGAATGTTCTCGACAGTCTCCACAAGAAGAACCTTCTTCTACTGGGTGAAGACAGGTACCTTTCTTCGTTAATGCTTCGCACATTTCCTAGACGAAAACAGGTGTTTGTTCCAAAAGCAGCATGCAAAACTGTTGTTCCAGACAAATTCAGCGTTCTTCTTTCTCAGCGAAGAAGATGGATTAACTCGACGGTTCACAACCTGATGGAGTTGGTGCTCGTGAAAGATCTTTGTGGAACATTTTGTTTCTCAATGAATTTCATCATCGCAGTGGAGCTTGTTGGAACTTTGGTTCTACCTGCTTCCATCACGTTCACGCTTTATATCATCGTGATTTCCCTAGTTACCACACCAACTCCCGTTTTGTCGTTGATCCTTATGGCTATTATCTTTGGATTACCGGGGTTGCTAATCATTGTTACAATTTCGGACTTGACATACATATTGTGGATGTTTGTGTACTTTCTCTCCCTACCCATATGGAATTTTGTGCTCCCTGCTTACGCATTCTGGAAGTTTGATGACTTCAGCTGGGGAGACACGAGAAAACTGCAAGGAGGTGACAAGGGAGTCCATGATAACAAGGATGGTGAATTTGATGGGTCATCGATTGTCCAAATGACATGGAGAGATTACGAGCGCGTAAGACTAGGTTTGGGAGCTAAACACACCATCCCCACAGTTTACAACCCGACCAGCCTACAGAGTACCTTCCAAGAACAAACTCCATCAGATTTGCTGCTGGCTGAAGATTCAACATCGTGTTTGCGAGAAACATCTCGTGATCCGACCACTCAAACTTATTCGTCCTACAAAACCGCGCCTTCGAATTCATGATATATATAATAGAGTGAAATTAGTGATTCCTGCCAAGTTTCAGAGTAAGCTTTTGCATAAGCTGGTTCGTATCTGTTTTCACGGCTATAGCCTGAACAAGAAGAGGAAAAAGAACCATCAACTTATCATAGACTCGATTCGAATCAGGGGAAGTGTCCAATACATTGGTAATGGTCATAAGACCATTAAGGACAATATTTATTTCCGTTTGCTGAATTCTTGGAACTGGTTGCTTGTAAAGAAGCCTTTCGTCGCTTAGGAGTTTGCGAAGAGCAAAAGCACATCGAGAAACGAAGTATGGTAGACATTTTTCGAACAGTGAATTGTTCTCTCGAGGAATCGAGAACTCAATCAAGTCTTGCAAACAAGTCTTGGCAAATCTAAGTCTAGGTAACGTGGAAAGCTCCTCAGTGGAACCATAACCAAGATTTAAATCATAATTGCACAATTTTTGAGCGACCTCTAATGGCGACTTTGAGGTTTCCAGTATTGAATTCTCAATGTAATCCAGGGCGTAAAGAAAAGATGAAGTCCACACCGTGACAACGAATTCCTCAACTTCAAGCTTTGAGGATAAAGGACTTTCAGTATAAAGTGGGACCAAACAGCTCTTCATTTGTTGATAACTCTGCAAATCAAAAGACTCAGATTCCTCATCTTCAGAAGATGAGTAGCTGAAGGATGTTTTGAATGTTTGAATTAGTAACTGGCTCAATTGTGCTTTAACTTCCTTTTTCACTTTGTCCGAGTGTGTCAGCAAGAGAGAGACTTGTGTGCTCAAATTGACAAGGATGTTCATGCTTTCCATCCACAAGAAGTTGCCGTTGCACTGAAACTCTGGATCTTTTGATTTTGATGGTTCTAAGAGCGCTTTGTAAGTTTTAATGATGCAACGGTCGTTCAAAAATGGTGTCAGATCCGGAATGCGCTCCAAATGCTGTTTCAAAAGCTGCAATGCTTCGTGGCTGGCGGCTATGAATGTGGGTATTTTAGAAACCCTTGCTGCTAGTTTTTTCTGAATCAGATCCCTTGTTGAAAAAGGAAGAATGACTATTAGGTTTAGTTGCTGGATAAGCAGCGATTCATACTTGTCATCGTCAAATGATATCCCAGCAAGTGTATCTATGACCTGTTTTTGGAGTTCTGTGCATTTGTGATTGTCTTTCTGTGTTCCCGTCAAAATCGGGTATCTGATACAAGAGTTGAGCAATGCCAGAATATGCTCAAACTTTGCTAGAGTAAGCACCGGTTTGAGAACTTTGAATAGATCAGAAAATGACGCGATGAATGCCGATAACGAGGTCTGATAGAGCGAATCATCTGACAAGTTGTAAGAAATCTGGAAACCAGCCCAGAACTCGTACAAAATTTCTACTAGCTCTTCTGGCGGCTGAGATTCAAAACTTGTCACTATGTGAGAGAAGGCCTTGAATACTTGTAGATTGAGTTCAGTCCAGTTCGAGTCAACATTGATCATTTTGGAGAAAAAACTGAACAATCCTCTCCAAAATGATATACTTGACTCACTCCTGTAATCAAAGTATTGGCTGAAAAGTTTGCTTAAGCCATTCACAATTAGTGTGAAACTTTCTATCCATTCAGCGGGCAATTCTTCCTTTGGTTCAATTGACATGATGACCGGGCTCAATGTAATATCATATATCAATTTCCAGGAAGGAGAAAGTGGCCCGTACGAGTCGATGACGTTGAAGAAAGTCTGGATTGAACCATTTCTGACTTGCGTTCGAGGATCTGAGATAGATTTGGACAACTGCAAGATGAGGTAGAGCCACAGCCCTTTGTATTTATCGACATCAGGAGCTTGCGCGAGAGAGTCAAAATCGATGAACTTTCGCAGCGTTTCTTGGGAATCAATAATGATCTCAACGGCCGAAAAATTGACCTCATCGGATTCCATTTTCTCTTTTAAATGATCACTGATAAGCCAGAAATAACTAATGGAATTGAAGGAAATGTTGAGGTCAAATTTCTGAGTCACAAAGTTGTAAAGACAATCAATAATAACTTTTATCTGGTTTGCGGCAATGCTTTGCAACACTGTATCCAAAATAACCTTCAAAGTCTCGAATGTCGAGCGAAGAACGGATGTGATTATATCGCCCACTGCTTTCTCTTTTAACATAGCATCATCCATGTGCCCTATTATTTCGAACGGACTGTTGAGCATCTGAGTCACTAGGTTCCAGTGGTGTGATATTAGCATTCCATATTGTTCAACCATGTCTTTCAAAGTATTCAAAGTGAGCAACTGAACTTCCACCTCACAGTTCGTCACTAAGATTTCTTTAGAAATTGGTAAGTTGGCAAAACTGTCGACGAAGTCATTCAATGCATTGAGGATTTTATTTTCGGTCTCATTTCTGATAGCTTCTGAGTCGGAATTAAACCCTGCAACGGCGACATTTTTAACAATGGTATTGAAATTTTGAGCAACCAGTATGCGAAGAGAGTCTTCTAATGATCTGTCTTTTGCTGTTGAAATGCTGAACTCATTGATACATTGCCAGTTCTGATTTGATTCGACAAGAAACTTGATGGGATCTATTTCGCAAACTTCGGTGAGCTTGCTGATAAAAAAACTTTTGTTTAGAATAGAGGGCTCAAGTTCTCCTTCATCCACCGGTTTGGTACCCTTTCGATCTTCATTTGACAGCGATGAGCTTAGAACCATAGATGACAAACGCATCAAAGATCTGAGTATCGAATAAAAAACTTCTTTCGATTGGGAATTTAAGCTTTCTCGGAGCTTTTTCAGTGAGGACTCCACATGGGCAAGGTCTTGATCGGTAAGTAAAGTGGGCATTGGCGGGATTTCCTTTATATTGACGTCTGAGGGCCCGTCAATATAGTAACTGACCCACTGAAGGGTAATGAAGATGATGTCCCAATTGTCATCGAGAACCGCACCCAAAGATGTTGCCAAACTCAGAAGAACCCGCAAACACATAATCTGACGTGAGTTTATGTTTCGGCTGTACAACTGCATGGATTCTGTCTCAGAAGAGGCATTTGCCATATTTGAAACGGCGTTTCCAATAGTGGAACTGATAGTTCCAACTATAGATTCACCGAATGACAGAAATTTGTTTTGGCGTCCTTCTCTGCCCGTTAACTTGAGAGTGGAGATCGCGAAGAATTTGAGGATTTCGTTCCTTGTTTCTTTCAACGACAAGATACCTGACGCATGGCACAGTTTTTGCAAGGATCGGACAATCTTGGAGAAAAGATCAGAATCTATCGTCGAATACATGAAAATCTTGTGCAACTCTAACAAGTCCTTTGAGTTGGAAAGTATCATGGCACTCAAGCTGGAATATTGCTGTTGACTCGATTTGTCGGAAAATGTTGTCTCATTCAAAAAGGAAACATTCTTTCCATCGGATGCCAAATCAAGAGTAGCTTTGCAAATACCTTCGCAAAAGCTTGTGATTATCTGACAAACCAAATAGCAAGAGTAGGTTTCTGGTACATGTGGAGGGTCGGCTTTATCCAGTGACTCAATGTAAGAAAACTTGATCGCAGATTTGGCGACAGATAGACCAACTTTTTCCTCTTCTGCCTGACGAATAGTGGCAGGCGCTGAGCTGGACGTTGATTTCTTCAATTTGGAAGAATTGGCCTGGTGGACAGGGTCAGATTTCATGGTAGAGCTAGGAGGAGCCTGAATCAGATCACTGGTGTTAAGCATCTGTTTGTAGTCGTTTACAATCTCAAGACAAGCTTTGAATAAATCAGCAAACACCTTTTTTCGCTCTTCTTCTTGGTTGTTATCGTACTCGGAGAATATTTTGCCTACTAGCTCGAAATTCTTGAATATAGCACGGTATATTTCGAGAGACAAAATGCGCTTCCAAGCAGGCGTGGCAGATTCTTTCGTTAGTGTGTGATTTAAAAGCGAAAGGGTGACTTCGGACTCGATTTTGAGGACTTCAAATTGTTCTTGAATTAAAAGCGAGATCAAGCGCGACACGCGGACCATTACGGTAAAGTCTTTGCTTGACGACAGGAAACGCAGCAATATTGGGGCCACTCGGAGTCTTAGTAAATGAGCAAGTTCCTCATGCTCCAAAAACGTTTGCCGATTGTTCTTGACTATGCTTTCTAGTAACTCGAAGCCGAAATCCTCGGTAATATAGTTTGTTTTTAGGAATGCCGGTTTGTGGTGCTCGATTAGAGTGCAAAGGTCGTTGACGATGCGTTGTGCATCGTACGCACAAGCACCAATTTTCTTCGTTTCTTGAGGACTTATTGGGACGTCATATAAAGCTTCCGACCTTCCCTTCTGATCTTCATCGTGAACCTTCTCAAACACTAAATTTACTAATTGTAGAAACGTGGCTTGCGCGGTATTGACAACGGCACCCATCCGATTAGTACTTTGCAACGACGAACATACTAACAGCAACTTCGAAAGCGATTCGTCACTGATGAACATCGAATACGCTTGGAAGAAGGAGGGCAGCAATTGCAGGATCTTGAGCTGTATATCTATCGCGGAATGAGTGGATTCCAATAAAGCGTCGATTATCAAATCCACCTTCGTTGCAGGTAAGCTATGTGTTGGGATTAGTCTGCCGAAACATTGAAGCGCGATTGCCGTGAGTTTTGCATTTTTGGATTGGCAGGCAAGAAGGAAAGGGTTAATGAAGTCTGGATTTTGGGAGAGTGATTTCAAAAACGCTCTTTCGTCTTTTCCCTGTCCAGATTTGAGAGTGTCAAGCGACTTATCAGCCGCGTGGCGAATGTCAGTGTTCTTCCGTTTGGTTTCTGCCACCAATGCAGCCAAATCGGCGCTCAGCAGCTGAATTGACATAACTATGGTAGTGAACAAGTAAATAAGAGGAAAAAATAAATAAAAAATATTTTGTACTGAAAAGTCTATGTATCGTCGAGCCCTTATGGACGGGATCTTCGCAATAAATAAACCTTCAGGAGTCACCTCCAGCAACTTCCTTACGCGTGTGAACAAGATATTCAATGAGTCTGAAGTTTTCAAGCCCGCCCTTGATGAAATCAAGAAAGAGCTCTATAGAACTCAACCTAAGGGTTATAAGAAGAAGCTTCGCCAACTTAAAGTGAAAATGGGCCACGGTGGCACTTTGGACCCTCTAGCGTCCGGAGTATTGATTGTTGGTGTTGGATCCGGTACCAAGAAGCTGGGAGGCTATTTGAATGGCTCTGTCAAAGTTTATGAAGCGGAAGCACTCTTTGGCGGGTCGACAACGACTGGAGACTCCGAAGGACAATTGTTGACAATTAGCGGAGTAGACCACATCACAAGGGAGAAAGTCGAAATGTTGAAGAAGATGTTTGTTGGTCATTTGCAGCAGACTCCGCCAATTTTTAGTGCACTAAAGATGGAAGGAATGCCACTCTATGAATATGCTAGACGAGGTTTACCTCTTCCCCGCAAGATCGAGCCAAGAGAAGTTCAGGTGTTTGAGCTTGATTTCAAGGATGACTGTCTCAGCACAGATCACCCGTATGAGTTTCTCAAGAGCGAGGTGGATGAAGATGGAACGGCACTCGTTGACAAGCTCAGCGGAAATCCAACGCTGAACGACCATAAGGTGTCCTTCTCAAAAGAGTACATGGAACTATGTGACCAGGATGAATCATTGAGTCGCGAATGCGAGCCGCTGAGAATTGTGAAGGAGCTTCCCGATGGATTCAAAGCACCACTGCTCCATTTTACATCTAAGGTTTCCTCGGGAACATATATACGGTCTTTGATCAGTGACATGGGACGTGCTCTTGGCTCATCGGCATACATGGTGAAGCTTATTCGCCGGAATCAAGCTGAATGGGACTTGGAGAAAAACGTCTTCGATATAGAGGATTTTGAGCAAGATGCAAAAATTTGGGGGCCCGTGCTAGTGAAAGTGTTCAGAGAGGGGGCCTCTGTAAATGTGAAGGAAGAACTTGCGGCCTCAGGCATGGATGAAAATACCCAAGGGCACGAACAAGAGTCCAAACGTGCCAAAACGGAAGATTAGGTCAGACCAAGACGACTAGACACAGTATTAATAGAAACCAAGGGACTTGAATAAGTCTGGAGGCTGCACTGGTGTATTGGAACGTGAAAGAGTTGCATGCAAGGTAGGCGTCGCCGTCATCAAGGTAATTATCGTCCCCATAGCTCTTTTTGCTCAACGCTGTTGTTGAAGGGCATCTGAATCCAAAATCAGGCGGACAATCTCGAACAATCGCTTGGCAGATATTAAGACAAGGAAGCACCTCGTAGTAGTTCAGAGGAGGCTGGATGGTCTGGGCGATAAACTCCGTTCTTCCTTCTGATTTGTTGTACGGCTTGTACAACGGCGCATCTAGCGTAGAACATCTCGGAATGGTCACTGCACACAACCACTGCCGATATGAGTGCCTGCAATCGTCGCAGGTCACAATAGGTGAGTACCTTGAGTCTAGTTCAGCGTCGCAGGGTATTTGTTGCAGGGCATAGTCGAAGTTCACGTACAGAGACGCGGAATAGTTGTCATATAAGGCTGCAAGCTCCTCCACCGTCTGAGTTCCGTTAACCAGTGCGGCAGATGCAGGAACTGCGTATGCCACATCCGTACAGAATTCCAGGTTGTGTATGATCTTGCACGCTTGCGAGTCGCGCAAAGTGAAGTTAAAGCGTTGGTGAATAAGAGTCACGTCACTTCCAAGGAGCTGTTCTGCGAAAGTTGCGAAATAGGTGCTGTTGCTCTGTAGTCCCGTGATTTGAATGAGATTGCGGTCCCCCACGACCGTGCTGTTACTGATCAGCCGTGTCAACACCTCGCTGGTGAAATTTGCATCGCTGTACAAGGAGAGCACAAACTCGGTATGTGGATTGGACCACAAATCAGCGCCACTCAATAAAACGCTCTCGTTGTCCACATCGACCACAGAAATAAGGTTTTCTCCAGTGTAGTTGAAGTAGATCGATCCGGTAGATATTTCCATCGTGTAGGTCCAAACCTCATTATCCTTGCACTGGGCGCAGCCACTAGACATCAGCCGCACAAACAGCAGCGACTGCGTATTGACCTGGGTCTCGTTCAGCGTGAGAACAGCCTCAGACTTGTTGAACTCGACCCTCGTGGTATTCTCGATATCAGTCAGATCATAGTCAAAGTCATAATAGAGCACCAGCCCCTCGCGACTGTTCTGCCAAGACGGTGGCCTAGAGCCGATGGATATTTTTAGTGTAACGTTGCTAGTGTCAACCTTCGCATCCAACGCAAAAGCGTAGGTCTGCGACTGATTAAAGCCAATTGATGAAGAAACGGAGTGCAGTCCATAGAATTCCTGTGTCGGTAGACTTCGCTCCACGCTACTCTCAAGTAGGCTGTCCGGTGTGAACTGTCCGGGAATGTCCATCTGGTACGGCGAAACATCAAGTCCCTGGGCAGAGACCACCGCGCACAGAAGCACCAGATATATTAAAAACATGAAGAATTAATTCAGTCTTACATAATCAATTTAGATTCAAGGAGTTTCTCGACAGCAGAGATGGCCTTGTCAATTTGGGCAGCCTCGGTTCCCATACCTTGGCAAACGTTACCCTTGCCTCCGGCTTTTCCACCAATGTAAGAGGCCGCAACATTTGCAACCTCACTTGCCTGCACTTTACCCAGGTGCTCATCGCTGATGTACACTCCCTGAGCAACACGAGCATCGTCCTTCTGGCCAGTAATCAAGAACAACGACTTTTCCTTGTTCTCCTTCTTGATCATGTTGATAGTCTCTGTAATTATCTTTGCATTTGCAGAAATGTCAATGTGTTTCACAAGGAACGGAGCGTCCTCGTGCTCTGAAAAGAATTTTTTCACAGCGTCGAGAGTTCTCTTTGTGTCTGCCTTCTGTCTGGCCTTCACCTCGTCTTTCACGGCCTTGTCTATCTTGGCAAACTTGTCCTTCAGCTGAGCCTTCTGCAAAACGCTTATAGAAAGCTGGCCAAGCTTGGTGCTGGTCTCCTTGAGTTTCTTCTCCTTAGCCTCGCCAAACGGCATTTGCTCAATGGCATCCAGCTTCTCATCAAACTCCTTGGCGATACGCTGAACCTCGTGGGCTTCAGTGCCAGTCACAGCGACGATACGTCTGATACCTTTAGCAATTCCACTTTCCTCAACAATCACAAACTCCTTGATGTCCGAGGTCTTGGCAACGTGGGTTCCACCGCAGAACTCAACGGAATAGTCATACCACTCCTTGTTATCTGGCTTTGCCAATAGCTCCTCCACCGGAATACCAATAGAGACAACTCTAACAGGGTCTGGATAAGTCTCTCCGAACACTGCTCTGAGACCGTAAATCTTCTTGGCGACATCCAAAGACACTGGTTTTGAATAAACAGGCATGCTGTCTTTGATGATCTTGTTACAGATGGTCTCAATCTTTTCCAATTGTTCTAGTGTAACTGCTGCCTTATTGGAGAAGTCAAAACGCAGCTTCTCCGCAGCAACGAGAGAACCCTTTTGGTCGACACCGTCACCCAGAATCTCTCTCAGAGCCAAATTTAAAATGTGAGTACCCGTGTGGTTGTTTCTGATTGGCCATCTTCTGAGTTCGTCGTATCCTGCAATCACTTGGTCGCCGACGGAAAATTTCCCCTCAACAACATGACCGGTGTGAAGAACGTATCCAGCGTAAGTCTGCACATTTTCGACCTCAAACTCAGCAACACCATCAATGACAATCTTACCGGTGTCATATTCCTGACCTCCCTGTTCGGCATAGAATGGCGTCTTTTCCAGCAAGACACCAAGCTGTTGACCAGATTCTGTACCCTCGGTAGAACCGAGAAGCTCCTTTCCGTTGTAAATACCAACAATCTTGGTCTTGATGTCCTGGTTTCCATATTTGTAGCTGTCGTCGGTCACAGGAATATCCTTATTGCTGTCCAACGCACCAAGAATATGGACATCAAGCTTCAGCAAGGTCTTACCAGACTTGCTTCCACCAGCCTTGGAAGCTTCTAAAGAAGCCAGTCTAGCTTTCTCAAATCCTTCCTCATCAATATTCAATCCGGCCTCTTCCGCCATCAGTCTCGTCAAATCAACAGGGAAACCATAGGTATCATATAATCTCCAAACGTCCCTTCCAGCCAGTGTCTGTTCAGGTGTCTTGGAAGCAATGATGGCATACTGTTCAAACAATTTCTCCCCACGGTCAAGAGTACGTGCAAAAGAGGCTTCTTCCTCATCAAGAATTTCGAAAATGGTATCCGTATTGGTGGCCACTTCCGGGAAGATATCCTTGACCTGTTCAATTAACGTTGGTGCTAATTGAGAGAAAAACTTGCCAATAGGGTAGTTCATATATTTTCTCACGTATCTCGCACCTCTTCTTAGGATTCTTCTAAGAACGTAACCTCTTCCTTCGTTGTTCGGAACACCTCCATCAGCGAGAGCGAAAGTTAAGGTACGCACGTGGTCTGCCAGGACTCTGTAAGCGGTATCAATACCGTCGAGGTCATCCTTACCAAACTTTCCAGAGTATGGTCTGACGCCGGTGATCTCTTGGATCTTGGAGAAGAGAGGCTGGAACACGTCAGTGTCATAATTCGATCTCACATTCTGCAAAACGGAAACAAGCCTCTCAAATCCCATACCGGTATCAACGTGCTTGGCTGGCAAGGGCTTCAATGATCCATCTGGCTCTCTGTTAAACTGAATGAACACATTGTTCCAAATCTCCAAAACGTCCGGATCGTCCTGATTGACAAGCAATGCGGCGTTTCTACCACCAATGCGATCGTAGTGGATCTCAGAACATGGTCCGCAAGGACCTTGGTCGCCCATTTCCCAGAAATTGTCCTTGGCATTTCCCGGGAGAATGTGGTCATCTGCAACACCGACATCCTTCCAATACTGCTTGGCTTCCAAATCTGGGTCCAAACCATTGGCTGCATCGCCCTCAAAATATGTCACGTAAAGTCTGTCTTCCTCAAGACCGTACACCTTGGTGAGGAGATCCCATGAGTATTCAATGGCTTCCTTCTTGAAGTAGTCGCCAAACGACCAGTTTCCCAACATTTCGAAGAACGTGTGGTGGTAGGAGTCTCTTCCGACATCTTCAAGGTCGTTGTGTTTTCCACCAGCTCTGATACACTTCTGCGAATTCACGGCCCTCTTCAGAGTGGCAAAGGAGGAAGAAGGATCCACAGTACCCAGAAAGATAGGCTTATATTGATTCATACCAGCATTTGCGAATAATAGAGTAGGATCATCATGCGGAATCACAGACGAAGAGGGAACAAAGGTGTGACCTCTATCTTTGAAGTAGTCTAGAAACGTATTTCTGACCTTAGTGGCTGTCCATTGTTGCGACATCTTGCGTATTTGCTGTGTTGCTCTAGATTTCAGTGTATGACGCTGGAAAGAGCAAATGTTCATACACTTTGGATGAAACAAAAGACAAGATAAACTTTGCCGTCGATGCTGAAATAAAAATCTTTTGATATGCTTTAAGCCTGTCGGCGCGACGGTTTTTTCTTTTCTGAGTCATGGTTCGTCTAAAGTCCCGGTATATCTTATTCGAGATCCTCCATCCAGAACCTGCAGAGCTTTTCTACAGAAGTCGCAAAGATGCGATACTTGCCCTCCACCGCCCCTGCGACGCCAAAATCACGCCCAAGCTGCTCGTTCAGGAAATAAAAACGGCTCTTCAGAATAATTTTGGAGACTACGGTCTCTCAATGGCCGTTTCGCTATCAATAAAGTACTTCTCAAATCGCACAAGCACGGGAATAATGCGAGTACACAGGGAAAATGTGCGGTTCATTGTTGCTGCTCTCACTTTTATTCGTCAGCTGCGCGGACAAGATGTGATCATCAAATGCTCAGCTATAAGCGGCTCGATCAAAAAATGCGAGGATAAAGCGATCGAGCTCTCCAAACAGCTTATGGTAGACGTTGGTTTACTCGAGTTATTCGAAGAAGACGACGAAAAATAAGATATATTTACTCTCTGGATTTGATGATGTCAACAAATTCTGGCTTCAAAGAAGCACCTCCAACCAAGAAGCCATCGACATCCTCCTTGCCTCTGAAGTCCTTGGCGTTCTTGCCACTCACAGAACCTCCGTACAAGATTCTAACAGACTCGGCCTGGGAGCCAATCGCGGTACTCAGGAACTTTCTGATGTCCTTGTGGATTTCCTGTGCATCGTCAGCAGTAGCGGCCAGACCCGTTCCGATGGCCCAAACTGGCTCGTAGGCGATCACAATGTTGGTCCAGTCGGACACGACATCAAGCACGGCTTGCAGCTGTCTCTTACACACATCCACAGTTTTGCCAGCTTTCTTCTCCTCAAGAGTCTCTCCAATACACAAAATCACCTTGAGACCAGAGTCCAAAGCAAATTTAGTTTTGGAAGCAATCAACTCGTCAGACTCCTTGAAGATGATTCTTCTTTCCGAGTGACCCAAAATCACCCATGGGATGCCCAAATCCTTGAGAGCCACAGCAGAAACCTCTCCGGTGTAGGCACCCGAAGCCTTGTCGTAACAGTTCTGGGCCGCCACCTCCACGGTAGGTTGTTTGTTGTGCTCAGAGGCCCAGAAAAGGTACGGTGCCGGAGGAGCAATCACGACCTGGACATTGGAAGGAAGGGAGGCAGAATTGAGGTTCTGGACGATCGACTGAATCGATTCCTTTGAACCGTTCATTTTAAAGTTGCCACCAACAAAGAATTGTCTAGCCTGTGGTGAAGAGTTAGTTTCTGAATATCGGGAGCGGTCAGCAGGTCTCAAATGGCCAGAGATCGCATGGACCAGATTTAATGCGGAACGTACCATTTTGAAAATATGTGTTTAACTTTTAATTGACAGCAGCTGGGAAATCCTCTCAGTTTTTATATCACGTTTTCTAGAGCTGCGTGCTGAACCACTCCGATACTTAATTTTCTGGGGCAAGGGTTTTCTAAACTTAATCAGGTGTTGCGGCTGTTGCGGCTGGCCGATCGGGACAACTAGCTCCGCGTATTGCAAAGTTTTCGGTTCAAGACTTTAAAGTAGTGCCTGCTGTGGTATTTATACAGCGATGATGTTGGCGCCCCGCTATCGGCTAAAGAGCGGGTCGTAGCCTAGACCGTCAGAATTTGCTATTTAATTTTTCGTATCACACTTTATTCTTGCAGCTTTGATCTTCGTGGTCGTCGTCCGCGTCCTGACAGTCGCGTTTCAACTTATCGAACAAGTCCTTCATTTTCAGCGATTTCTGCACCTGCTCGTTCTTCGCTCGCGCCTCCGCGTCGGCCACCTGTCTTACCTCGTCGTCCGTGAGAGGCACTGAGCTGTTGAACGTAAACTCTCTCCCGGCATCTCTCTTGACTTGTTCCTCTCTTTTTGTCTGTTCAAGCTCTGACCATGTACTCAAATGCGTGCGGAGGACGTAACGCTGCGTGGTCTGATCTTTTTCCATCACTATCCAGCGACAGTTGGGCACGTTTTGCAGATCTTCGAACTTCTCTACGCTCCATCTGAACCATTTCGTCAGAAAGACGCGTGCCCATATCCCATGGGTCACGAGGACCAACACAGAAGGGAAACTTTCTTTGCTGAATTGTCGAAAGAGCGTCTCGTTGAAAGAAGCACACCGGTCGTAGACGTCTGCCGCACTCTCCCCGTACGGTATGCGGTAAAAGAAATGTCCGTACTGAGCCCTTTCGATCCAGATCTGCTCCATCTCCTCTCCGGTACCCTGGAAATTGCCAAAATCCTGTTCCCGCATCCTCGGTTCCTCGTAGGTTTTATATGGAATATTTGTATCTGAAATCGCCTCCACAATTTCCTCAAGTGTCTGACGAGCTCGCAAGTATGGCGAGGTGTAGAAGCATATCGAGTCATCCGGGTTCAGAAACTCTTTCAGTTGTTTCCCCGCCATGGCTGCCTGCTCGTGTCCCTTTTCGGTCAAGGGCACTTTGTGGTTGGCTATGTATCTGTTCACCGACTTGTCCTTATTTCCCTGTGACTCTCCGTGTCGCACAAGCAGAATAAGCTAACTAGTTAGCGGCGTCTGAGATATACTTACTCTTGGCCTGCCCATTATTATCGCAAAATTATTTACTGAGTAAAAATTGTGTTCCTGTAGTTTAGGCATATTGATCGACGGCCCTAAAGGCATTTCTCATGTTGCAGAATTCATGAGCCCCCGAAGAGTCAGCCTTGCATTCTGGCAGGTCTACTTGCCGAGTCATAATATAGCCGAATTCCGTTGCTTTCCACCGTTACTAACTTTCGAGCAACTTTAGTTTTACCCATCCTTACTTGCTTCCATACAGTTTCGCAAGCTTCAGTCCCATTGCGATGTTCTGTAGACGAGCATCGAGCTTGTACCCCTGCTTGCCCAATTCCTCCAGACTCTCGTAAAAGGTAGCCAATGGAAGAGTGAAGATCTCGATGAACTCGTTCTCCTCCAGCTCGGGTTGCGGATTCTGGTTGCGTGGGTCTGCCATGTCGATACTCGCGGTCACAATCACTGTGTTGGTGTTGCAAAAGCCCGGATCGTTGAAAACGAGCGGCCCAGTAGTCAGCACCTTGCCAACATAACCGGTCTCCTCTTTAAGCTCTCTCATAGCACATTCTTGTAAAGACTCGTTAGGGTCGACCAGTCCGGCAGGCATCTCAATGCACACGCCCTCGACAGGCGGACGGAACTGCTTCTGCAAGACGACCTCGGGCCCTGAGTCTTTCTCAATGATAGCAATGATACCGACACCGTCCACAGAGGTGCCCTTGGGGCGGGTTCTGCGAGAAGCCATCTCCCACTGGCGAGCCTTGCCATCAGGAGACAGATAATCGATCCTGCTGAGCTGAAGCCACTTAGCGTCCTCGTTGGCCATTGGCCGGACATTCGTGACCTTGGCGGCGTTCAAATTCGAAGAGTTGCTCATCCTCCGTAAAAGTAGGGTACTGAATCTTCTAAACATACACCACACACCAAAATATTTTCACCACTTACTTAAATATATGTCAAGCCAAGATATAAAGGCGCGCTTGGAACAGGAGCTCATAGCGTCGGGCAAATACCAGGACATTTACAACTTTCTGAAAATCCAACTCGCAAACTCTGGCTGGACTGAGAAGTTTGCGGAGCTCGCGTCCGAAACGATAGCAAAAATGCCCGAGTCCCAAGATCTACGATTTGTGGAACTCGTGGATAAACTACAGCCACAGGCACTCAGCATGGTGCCCGACGACGTGAAAGCGCAGACCCTTGCCAAAATCAAAGAGTTTTTGGACTCAGTTATAGAATGACATAATCGCCTATAGATAATGATAACACTATTTCAGTTACTCTGTTGCGTCGGCCGGAGTCTCAGGCTTGATGTTTTCCATAACCGGCTGCGGCAGGTGTGTTTCGTCTCTAGCCTCCTTTGGCTCCTCACTACTCTGCTCCGCATCGGCAGGCTTGCTGGCCCTCTCCTCCGCCTTTTCCTCGTGCTCGTCGTTCTCGTCGTTCTCGTCTTTTTCGTCTTCGTCGTCGTAGTCGTCTTCCTCCTCAATCTTCCGCACAGGAGCTTCGCTTGAGACAGCCCGCTGCACCTCCTGCTCCTTAACTTCTTCTGACGACTCCTTCAGCTCGTCCACCTCTTCCTTTTCCATGGGCTTCAGTTCGATCGTAGGCTCCTCTGCCTTTGCGTGCTCGACGGACTCGGCAGATTGAGCGGGTGGAGCATGTTGGGCGGGCTGAGCAGGCTCTGAGAGATCTCTCGGAGTGGCCGAAGCGGGCGACTCGGTAGCGTCAACAGGCTCGGCGGACTCCAGCTTTTTCTGTTTCTTGTGCGGCTCCTCTGGTGGCTCCAATGCTTCTCGCTTGACACCGTTACTCTTTTCTGGTTCGGGTGTGGTTTCTCTCCCGGCTGCCTTCGCGTTCGCGATGCCTGAGTGCTGGCCAACTTTGAGCTGCGCCGGTGGAGGGCCTGCAGCCTGCTGCTGTTCCTGTTGTTGCTGTTGCTGTTGTTGCTGGAGGACCTGTTGTTGCGTAGGCATGGTCAATTGGTGGTGGCTTTGGGGAGGCGGAGGTGGCGCACCGCCCTCTTTCTGGTACTTGGTGAGCTGCATGAGTCTTTCTTGGATGTGGGGGTTGCTTGGATCGAGAGACGCAGCACGGTGGTATGCGTCGAGAGCATCCCCGATCTGGTTGTTGCACGTCTCATACAACGTGCCAAGATCGTACCAGACTTCGGACAGATACGGATTGAGACGGATGGCCCTGGTGTAGGCATCCAGCGCGTCTTTGTACTGACTGATCTTGTAGTACAGAACACCGATAGAGCACCAGAACGTTGGGTTTCTCGAGTCGATGTTGACGGCATGTTGGAAGGCCTCGTAAGCGTTCGGATAGTCCTGCTTGGACATGTAAACACGGCCAAGGTAGTACCAGGAGTGGGCATCTGCGTTGTTGAGTTCAATCGACTGTCTCAGCAGCTGCTGAGCCACGTCGAAGTCGTGGAATGGAGCCTCCTGCTGCGAGTACAGACATCCCAATTGCTGCAAAACTTTAGAGTGATTAGGGTTGCTTTGCAACACGCGCTCGTACGCCTCCTTGGCACCGTTGTAGTCTCTGTTCTGCTCTAGAACAGACCCTATCTGGAACCAAACATCCGTCTGGGTCAGAGGAGCCGGAGGCATGGACAGTATATAATTAAAGCACTCTAGGGCTTTGGACAGCTTGCCCTGAAGTTTGTAGATGATTCCAAGCCGGAAGTAAATCTCGTTGGCCTTGTCGAACTGGGGGTCCATTTCTAAAACTCGGACAAACGCCTCCTCTGCATACTCCAAAGAGCCGTATCTGTCGTACAGAATACCAATTCCGTGCCATAGCTTTGGAACGCTCAGGTTCTGCAGATTGAGAAGCGCCTGCTGATAGGCGGTGTAGGCAGATTGCAGGTCGTCCAGCATCAGGTAACAGTGTCCGAGAAGACCCCAGGTTTCACCGTTGTTCTGGTCGAGAGACAAGGCTCTGCGGTACAGATCTGCGGCCTCTGCAAAAGCGTCCCTGGTTCTGTAAACGTTGGCCAGCTGCGTCAAAGCCTTGGGGTTATTTGGCGTGTACCGCAATGCAGTGGAGAAGGCCTCGACGGCTTTCTCGACGTTGCCGATGGTATCTGCGCAGGTGCCGATTGCGATCCAAGTCTCTGCATTTTCTTGCGCGAAACGGGCTTCCAACGACGAAACCTCTTGAGGGCCCAGCGAGACAGGATTGCCATTCATTTGTTGTGCAATTAGTTGCTGGTCCATGTCGGAAAAAATATAATTACAATTGTTATTTTTTTTTTCAATGTTCATCCCAACTTAAAAATACTATTTCCACCGCCAGCGATACATTTTAGCCAAATCCTGCTTAGGCAACTTTGGTATGTATTGTGCCATTATTGTATGTTAATTGTTCTTCAATAGGAAATATGCACATCAGGTGGCGCTCGGAGATTCTATGTAGTAGAATAATAAAAAAACCCAGGAACAATAGTACAATAGCCTCAACACCAAGCCACCGGGATTCCTTGTTATTTCACATGTTTCTAATTTACACTATTTCAGGGTCTTAATAAATGAGTCCAAGTTGTACTCTTCTTCGTACTGCTTTTCGTCCCAGAGTTCGGCAAGCTCGTTAACGGCGCTGCCGGCCTTTCCTGACAAACCAACTTCGTTCGGAACGTCCAGAGAGTCGAGCTTATTAGACACGGGTTCGGATTTCTCCTTCTCCCGTTGCTTCATCTCCGTGTCCGCGTCGGGATCCGAATCAAACAGGTCTAGCAGTTGGTTCGTGTCCATTGACGCGAGCCCAGAGTTTTGCTGGTTGATAATCGTAGAAGCAATATTCATTTTGAACTTTTGGAGTCCCATGATTGTTTCTTCCAGAGTGTCCTTGGTGATCAACCGATACACGTTCACCACCTTCTTTTGTCCCAGTCTGTGCGCACGATCCATGGCTTGCAGATCGTTCATCGGATTCCAGTCATGCTCAACAAAAATCACGGTATCTGCTCCGGTCAAGTTGAGACCCAGACCTCCAACCTTGGTGGTTAGGAGAAGAACATCGATCGAGGGATCGTTGTTGAACTTGCGAACGACATCCTGCCGCTTTCGAGGCTCCGTAGACCCGTCTAGTCGAAGGTAAGTGACGCCGGGCATGTGTTTCTTTAAGAGATCGTTTTCAACCATGTCCAACATATCCTTCATTTGGCAGAAGATGAGTGCTCGGTGCTGGGAAATGACGTTTTCCGCGGGAATGAGACCCTTTTGGCCGTCGTCGGTGCCAATACCACACTCAAGAAGCAGATTCTTCAGCGACATCAGCTTTGGTGAGTGCTCAATATCCCTGATATCCATATCGTACGTCTTGAGATACTTCATGACATCGTTGTATTGTGGGTGTTTCGGAGTCAAAACTAGGGCAGCATGATTACAAAGTTTTCGCATATATTGCAGAGCCTGGAAAATGTGTTGCTTACTCTGGCTCTCGTCGGACGCATGAAGATCTTTTTCGACGTTCGTCTTTTGCTTCTTGATGAAATCTTTGTACAGTTGTTTTTGCAAGCTGGATAGCTCGCAATAATAGTCTTGGATGATTTTCGGAGGCAGGTCAGAAAGAACGTCCTCCTTCAGGCGCCGTAACATAAATGGTAGCACCTGTTTGTGCAAAGCTTCCAACGCCAGAGCGCCTGCCTCTTGCTCTTTGGGGCCCTTGTTGGTTCGAGAAAGAGCAATTGGCTTGGCAAACCTCTCCTGGAACATTTTCTCGGTGCCGAGGAATCCTGGCATCAAGAAGTCAAACAACGACCACAGCTCAAGGACGTTGTTTTGAATTGGAGTTCCCGAAAGTACCAACCGATGCTCTGCACGGATACGCTTCACCGACTGTGTCAATTTCGTGCTGGCGTTCTTGATAATGTGGCCCTCATCAAGGACACAGTAATTGTAGTCGATGGAGCTGACAAATTCAACGTCATTACGAACCACATCATAAGAAGTCACCACGACATCTGCTCCGGCTAGCTGCGACCGAATAGAGGCTCTCAAGGAAGGCGAACCAGCGTAGACAACAACGTTTAAAAACGGAGCGTATTGCTCAAATTCCTGTTCCCAGTGACCTGTGAGGGATGGAGGGCATATGATCAAGCTTGGAAGCTTACGCGTTTCCATGGAGTGTGTTTTTTTATGCTCTTCTGCGCGAAGATGGTGGTCACTGGCCACTATGCAAATTGTCTGTAAAGTCTTTCCGAGCCCCATATCATCACACAGAATACCATGAAGATGGTACTTATTCAAAAATGCAAGCCAGTTAACGCCCTCTTGCTGGTACTTCCGTAACGTTGCTCTGATGGAGACAGGGAGCTCAAAAGGTTTGGTCTTTGTAGGATCCATCATTTGCTGTATAAATTCGCGCTCTTTGTCTCTTCCACCAAGCAGCTCCTCTGGCATATCTGGAGGATCAGGAATTCCTGCCTCCAAAGGTATCAGTTTAATAATTGATGCAAAAGTTGTGGTGCTGAGTAGTCTCACATCATGGTTTGCGTCACTCATCCTGCCCAGCACAGGAATAAGCAAGAAGACCACATAAGGCAAGATGTCAGACCCCATGACAATCGACAGTCTGTAGATACATTCAATGGCCCCCTGTCTGTCTTTGAGATCAAGAGCATTGTTCAAAAGCGGAAGAATATGTTTCACGAAGAACTGGAATCCTGTAGACGGCAAGGTGGCACATATCGTGGCAAAGCATTTGGCAGCAGAATATCGGAATACTGAATACTTGGATTTGATTCCTTCCAAAATTATAGGAAGCTTATCCACAACTGTCAGTTGCAGGGATCTATCCATCTTGCTTAGTAGCACACGCAAAATCTCCAGTGAGTCGACAGCCTGTTGACCTTCAGCATCGCTGAACTCTGTGCGTGAAAGTATATTCAAGGGTTCGAAGACGATAGTTTTGAGAATTGGCAGTTTGTCAAAGACTTCAGTTCCATACTTTTCGATCAAGTCATCAAGAGCAACCTTGGCACCGCGTCTCTTGATCTTAGCCAAGAAAATCTCTCTCTCGGCAGCAGCAAGCTCTGCTGGATCGGTTTTTGCTTCTTCTTTTCTCAGTGATAAGATTATATCTGTGAATAGCTTGTTAGGAACGAATTCAGGAACTTCTGAAGTATCCACACAAAGGAATCCACAGAGATTCTTCACCATTTTGTCTGCAGCTCCAGTTTTGCCAACCTTGTTGAGTTCCATAATTAGGGTAGAAACTGTCGAGGCTGCTCTCGCTTGTAATTGAAGTAGCTCTTCAGACTTAATACTTTCCATTAATGACCGAATTAATGGCGTTAGCTTCTTCGGCAATCCAGAGAGCTTCAAAACCGCCGACGAGTAAGAGGAAAGTATTCCGGTGGAACGGTTAGTTTTTGAAGCTATAGCCTCTGTAATGGCCATGGTGACACGATGTTTAGCGTCCTCCAGCGACTGTAGTGCAGACATTTTGTAGACCGGGGTCAGAGACTTGAGCAGCTTGTTGTAAACCTCATTGACTATCGACATCGCCAGCTCAATACCAAACGCATCAGGGCCTGCATCTTCCTCTCCCTGAACCAGGACCGGGATTGTTGGGATTTTGCTCGAAGAAACTCTACCCTGTTCCTTGAAAATCTGGAAAAGCTGGAGACATTGGGTTCTAAGCCCTTTTAATATAGGAACAAACTCTCTGAAGGATGGAAGACTCTCCGGATTAGCTAAGGCTTCATTGAGCGTTGGAAGGAACCTTGACTTTATTGATTCATCGATAGGCTTCTTTTGGTCAATACAACTCTGACAGTATTCTTCCAAAACTATGCATGCGAATAAGCGAGGTGTTGAATGCGGATCTTTGAAGTAGGCCTCCAATTTGCCAAAAACAGGCCCTAAATTTTCCACGGAGTTATAGCGAGCAAGGGTGCGGCCAAGGGCTGAGGCTGCAGCCAGCCTTGTTTTCACAACAATGTCGATTCCAACCAATGTTAAATCACCATTAATCATTGGCGCGTCTATGTTGACAGCATTATCGTACTCTGTCTCTGGAATGCCTGCATCATTTTGTTTGAACTTTCCCCAAGCTTGCTGCTGTTCGTCGGACATCTTTCGCTTTTTCTGCTTTGGTCTCATCTCCTCTATATTGAAACCCGTCAATGGAATGTCATTGAACGATAAGGTTTGACCGCTTGGTCTAAGAATACAATTTGGATTCATGGAGTAATTGAAGCGTGCCACACCTATAGGAGTCATAAGAAGGGTCATCAAGGGAGTGATGTGTTCAGCGAATATGTCGTCAATTGACCCAAGAGCGCCTTGAGAGATTTGATCGATCATTGTCTGGTAAACTTTTTCAGAGAGTTGTAGCACATCCGCATTTTGCTCGACAAGCAAGTTTTGGAAAATCAGTCTACACGCTTTTCCGTCTATCCAGTTTTTGACCGAGACATCTTCTATTTCCAGGAAAGCAAGCAGTGTTTTGAGCACAGATTTTCTGACATTGGTAATGGAGTGTCTAAGGAAGGGAAATAGACGAGGTATAAGATTCTTGAAGCTAAGATCCTCGTTTTCAATGGCGTACTCCTTCATTTTATCCAACACTTCTCTATGCGAACAAAGTTTCGCTAAAAGATCCATCACTGATCCAATAGAAGCACTTAGATCATCTTTCAAGTCAGTCAAGCCTTGCCAGATCACATTAACAACATTGAACACCATATCCAGTTTGAGCTTGACGAAGTCGCTAGCGATAGGGATCAACGTGGAGGCAGCAACACTCTGAACATCATCATCGCCGCTGCTATGTAGACAGAACAAAACCATATCTATCGTGGCGTCAAGCAGCTCCGTATGACTGAACAACAAATCTGTTCTGACGCTGACAAAGTATCGTAGACCAAGCATGCCTCCATGTCTGGCTTCCCAGCAAGTCATTTTATAATCTGATTGTCCAAAATCCTGTTTGATCAATTGTACGAGAGCGGCAAAGGTCTTCAAAACAATGTCTTCAGGCAGATGCAGTAGTAGAGCTGCCAAAGTTTGAGCTGCATTTTCTCTAACCGGAGCAACCACTGTATCAGAAACATAATCTCCAAACCTGTCCATCGCGAAGAGAGTAATGAGTCGAACACAAAGGTCCTCCAATGTGCGCTTATTGAGGTCATCGTTTTCCTTTTTTGAGCGACCCTTTATACGACCTGCACCATAGGCTTGGTATTTCACTAGCTCTCTGAGGCCCATTGCTGCACCGTGTCTAATCTCCCACGTTTCATTGAATAGATCTTTCATAAGTAACTCATAGACACCTTGGAATTGCCAGACCAAATGTGAAACTTTTGCATGCAGTTGTAAGATTGGTGAGATATCAGGCACTTTCTGCTCTACAACAAGCTTCGTGCCGTTCGATTGCGAGGTGATATTTACGTTTGGAGTGGCCGATCCAGCACTGTCGTCGGATTCCTCTTTGACAGAGCCATCTTTTGCCAACCTCCTACTCACACTGCTTTGAGAAAGATCAACAGGGGCGCTCTTCGACGAGCCTGTTTTTGCGAACTTCGCTTTCCGCTTGGCCATTGCACGCATTCTTGCGGACTGCTGAGACTTGGCAGCAGGAACTTGCTCGATCGTATCCAGCTCCTCTTTTTTGGGCGCATCAAGTGGTTCTTCCTTTGGTGTTGACTCCTCACTCACTTCGTCTATTCCTAATTTTGCTGTAAATTCTGTCTTGACTTTTTTGGGAGCTGGCTCGGAGCCATTGTTGACGAACTCTGCCCCGGATGTCGCCAGCAAGACTCGTTTTGCTTGTAGGATTTCCAAGAGATTCCATTCCTCAAATGTCAAAAAGCAGTTCTCCGTTGCCTCGACCATTTTCTGCAGATCTAGTTCCTCCTCTTCTTTCTTAATGGCCTCGTAATCTTCGTCAGTTTTCACCTCTGTCTCTGCGTTCGGGTCCCATAATGGCGCATGCGAGACGATCCCTCCGAACGCGCGCGATGCGGCCACTCGCGTTTCCCATTTTTTGCTTTTCAAGAACGGATAAACTCTCGATAATAAGTTCAACGTCTCTTCTGGATGTTGTTTGGCCAAATCACTGAGCTGGTCGGCAGCTGTATTTCGTATGAATTGTGTGGAACCCGTTTCAAGGAGTACCACAAGCCTCTCGAGACGTGACATGACTGCAAAAAATATCCGAGAAGGTAGTGTTCTTTGAACTGAAATAAATACAAGATAAACACACCCTAAATTCCCACTGGTTTTTTTTCGAGGCAGAGGAAAAGGCAAGTCATATTTATATATAAATTTTTTTCACACGTAGTCACAGACAAAGAGCAAAATGATTTAGTATGATCGGCGAAGAACAATACATGATAGATAGATTAAAATGTCCTCTTGCCAGGACGTATTGGCTGTAGCGCATGTATGGCGAACTGTAGATATATCACTGCCTCCTGATAAAATCTCGTATATGCATTTAGATAAACTGTCAATTTTTTAATGAATTAATGTATTATCATCAATGGGCCTGATAGATTGTTTGTTTATTGCTGACGGTAGAAATCTGCCCATATTTGAGCACATTGTTAATTCCCCGGCTCCCACATTCCAGTATGTAAAGGATCGCTTGAACAGCATGCTCAAAGGCGAATTTGAGGATCCTGGCTCATCCAATTCTGTCTTCGACCACTTGGACCCTGTACTCGATATTGACGCTAATTGGCGTGTCGCGTGGACAAAGATAGATGCCGTGTACCTTATTGTGGC
The DNA here is from genome assembly GCF_019207285.1 of Ogataea haglerorum. NCBI lineage: Eukaryota > Fungi > Ascomycota > Pichiomycetes > Pichiales > Pichiaceae > Ogataea > Ogataea haglerorum. The sequence continues at coordinate 143,916 of NW_025065163.1, forward strand.
GGGCGAAACGTTCCCAGAGTATACAGAAGTTGTGAGCGACGATGACGATGACGATGACGAGGACGAGGGTGACGACGCCCAGGAACAGAAAGAGACTGTTACCATCTCGCGAACAGCTAATGACCTACAGTATCTACAGTTTCTTGCAGACTTTGGCACTGTCGTGAAGTCTTTCCTGAATGGCGCAGTTCTGACTCCGGCTAAAGTCGAGTTGAACGCACACAACCTGCTTCTAATTTTACAAGAAATGGTGGATGCCTCGTTTCCGTATCTCACCGACCTCAACCAGCTTCAAGAGCTCCTTCCTTCCAACAGCATTCTCAATAAAATCATTTCGACAACAAAGCAGATCCAAGGCACCGCATCCCATTCGATCAACTCGTTGGCACAAGGATCCAGCTTGCTGCACGCGTCGTCTTCGGCATCTTCCCTTGCATCCAGCCAGTTCCAAAAAGGTGTTCTTCCCGCTTCATGCATATTCGAGAAATCGGGCAACGAGATTCCATGGCGGAAAGTCAACGTCAAACATACACAGAATGAGATGCTGGTAGACCTTGTCGAGCGCATAAGCTGGATTGTGCCTGCATCCAAATCTCCCAAGCCTGCTTACGGTGCCTCGACGTACTACAACCTCGGGTTGAGCGCGAAAAAAAGCAGACCCGTGATGGCCGCCATGGACGGCACCGTCTACTTCAACAGCTCTCTCTCGGGAGTCCCAACTGTTCAGCTGGTGCTTAATCTCAACAAACACGATCTAGGAGTCCCATCATTTCATCGTTGTGTTGACACAGAGATATGGTCGAAGAGTCCGGGGGTGGTGCAATTCATACCTCCTGACGACAAATTCATGCTGATGAAGTACAAAATTAACTTGCTGGAGACGGAAACGCCAGTAAACGTCTGGAACTACATGGGGCCCGTGGACGTGGAGCTTGTGGGGGGACTGGGGGTCGAGAGAAATGAGTTTGAGATCAAACTGCAAACCAAGTTGCTCAAGACTGTGAAGTTCATAGAGGACCTGAAAGTTGAGATTCTCGTGCCGAAAGGTCACACTGTCAGAGGACTGCGCATTACGCATGGAGACCTGCAATCTAGGAATGGCGTGCAAGAGTGGATTCTCGACAAAAGCCTGCCTACGGGGATCAACTGCACCTTCAGAGGTCAATTACTCAGATCAGGCGGAGATTCGTCTGCGTTAAGACCCGACTACGTGACAGTGTCGTATTCCAACAAAGGATCGGTGCCCAGCTTGATTAAAGTCGACTCAATGAAAATCATAAGCGGAGGTTCCACCAACGTCAAGCCATACAAAGGCGTCAAGTATATTACGCACACCAATAATATTATGCTGAGATAGTGGCATGTTTCTCTAGTCTAATAACTCTACCAGCTCGTGGAAATCGTGAATCACGTAATCTATCTGCGGGAAGTCATCCGCAACTTTTGCATTATCCTCGTGGCGTAGCAAAATGGTGGTGAACCCGGCTGCCAGGCCAGCTAGCACGTCGTCACGTGAGTCACCAACCATGACCATGTCCTTGGGCTCGAACCCCCATGCGGCTGCTATGTGGAGCAGCGGCTCTGCAGCGGGCTTGGCGGGCCTGAAACTTCGAGTAACAACTGGCTGGCAAAACTCGACGCCTTTTAGATGCGTTTCCAGCAGGTGAAGCACGGGCCTCATCAGGTTTCTCGTGCAAACGGTGTATTTGATATTCTTGCGCGACAAAAATTGGAAAAGCTCCACGACGCCTACCGTGGGCTCGGTCTTGAGCATGTAGGACTCTTCGATTTGCGCCAGCTTTTCTTCGGCGAGCTGTTTCTCCTTATCGGGGAGTGTCGCCAAATGGTCCAGAATATCGATCTTCACGTGCTCAATTTGCAAAGCACGCCGCATATCGGTGAACATTTGCGTTTGTGGGCGTGTCAGTGTGCCGTCCATGTCAAAAACAATACCCCGAGGCGGGCGAAGCTTAAACGGTTGGGGCTTTATCATGTAGTGCCGGTACAAGATTACGTGCGGAAAGTCGCATTTTCTACGTAAGGTGAATTAAACTAAAAATGCGGTGCTAGGTGTGGTATGCATGGAAGCATAGCAATGGCAACATGCTGATTGCCGGCGTTGGCGCACGAGTATAGCAAGTTCGGTGGATAAAAGAGAAATTTCCCCAGATGACCTGCCGCCTACACTTGCTTGCTTGGGCAACGAGCAATTGCCAAAACTATATAAATACTTCGGGTCTTTCTTGTTTAATGCATACCCAAAAATGTCTAATATCATGAACAAACTTTCCGACAAGCTTTCAGGCAACCATCACCAAGACCAACAAGGTGATGATAACGACGACTTCCAAAGATCTGGACGTGGCGGCGGTGCCTACTACGGCCAAGGCCAAGGTGGTCAGCGCAGTAGCGACCAATATGGCGGCAGCGGTAGCCAGTACGACCAGTATCGCTCCCAAGGGGGCCAGAGCGGCCGTGGAGGCCAAGGCTTTGGAAGCCAACAGGATTACGACGAAAACTACACCGGTAGTGGTGGAGATCGTAATTTTTCCGACGAATACGACAACCAAATGAACGATAGGGTGAGGAACAAGATGGGTGACGAGTACACAAACGATGAATGGAGTGGCAACCGTCACGCTCAGGGATTTGATAGCAGCGGCGTGAAAACCAAGGGCCAGCAATGGTAAACTGTTTATTTAGTGATGAGCTATGAATGTTCTTTTTTTTTTTTTATGAATACCATCCTTCGAAGTAATCTTTGGCGAGGGTAGAATGCAGTAGAGAACTTGACTGACGACACCAGTTCTGCAGGAGGGAAAGTTTCTCGGTCGTGGCAGGGAGAGATAGCGTTTCTGCTGTCCTAATCTTCAACGTTGAAATTAATACCTTTAAGAAGGGGATGGAGGAGCGGAGGCGACGAAGTCTCTCGATATTTGCATCTATCGTGTCTATTAGTTTTGCAAGTCTATCTTTGAAATCGTCGTTGTTGATGGTAATGTTGAAACTGATGAGAGAGGAAATGAGCGACTTCAAGGAGAGAAGAATTTTGTAGCATTTCAACACATATAAGGGCAGAAGCGGTTGAATTTTCAAAAGCTCAAGATCGTCCACCTGTTCGTCAATCAGGTAGATAAGTCTTTTGCAGAGCTTTGAGAATTCCAGTTGTAGATCGAAAACAAAATCATCTGCATCTGTATTTCGTAGACTGTCCAGTGAGGAGCTAAAATTCTGAATCAGATAACATATATTAGTTTCCGCTTCCAGAATGCCTAAGAATTTGTATTTGTCGTTCAGGAGATACAACTTGGACTGCTTCGGTACGCTGCTTGTAGGATCTGTGGGAGGTAGAAGCAGAAGATTTAGTCCAACGGTCACGTATTCCAATGACTCTGATTCCGAGGATTTCAAACTATTTGCATATTCGTGAAGATAAGATTTGCTGAACGCCAGACTTGTGTTTCTCGGTGTTCCAAACGACAAGGCGAATATATTGTCCAGCACCACTAAATGCATGAACGCACGGAAAAGGGGCGAGGATGATGGCTCCTTATAAATCTTCCAGTCATTGAATATCGAAAACGAGATGGTAAACCCTATTGAGTATTCGTGACCCGATAAAATCACGGTATAATTGAGTAGCACAAATGTAAGGAGAAACAATGTTTTGGCATGAACATTGTTGTTGATGAAGGATTTGGATGCATAAATCAGGGATATCTGCTGGAAGCTCGAAACGATAACATTGAAGTCAAAATTTGCATCCACAGAATTGAGGACTTGTAGTGAGTAGTTGAATAGTTCTAGAACAGTGGCATATTCGTCTGTTTGAAGTTGCTCGAGGCTATCCTGTATTTGCCGCTTTTCCATCAAAATCGGGTACTGTGCATGGAACTTGGTGAAGTAAACGTCCAAATTCTGATCAATCGACTTCAAAAGGTGGGCTGTTTTGAACTGGGGGGCAGGGATTGCAAGTCGAGAGAAGTTTTGGTTCAGACTCTGCAAACTACTATGAGAAGGTACAGGGCTCACGGTACCCTCCTTAGAGCGAGTTGAAACAAGAGGCACTTGGAAACTTGGCCTTGCGAGGCGGGAGGAGTTGTTGTTTAGGAACTCGTCTTCGGAATCTGATGTGGGGAGATTATCCAGAGCAAAACTAGGAGCCAATTTAGGCGAATGTCCTTGAATGGATGGCCGGTTGGAAAGAGGAAAGGAGCCACTGATTGAGGACGAGATGGAGTCAATAGAGTCTCTCCTGCCTTCAAATGCTGGCATTTCGTAGGGTACTTTCCAGAACATAGGCTGCTGGCGTGTTGTCTGACCTGCCGAGGTTAGAGAAGAGGATCTGCCACGCAAAGGTGGCAAAATATGGGTGTTGAGAGGAGGCAAGATCACCTGCGGACTTTGCGATGCTTGATAAGCGGGCGTTCCGCTTCCAGAGCTTGAGTTTGGCGAGAATAACGGAGCATGCTGCTGACCTGGAGAAAGCTGTTGTTGGCCTATTCCTTGAAGCTGCGGGTAGCTGCCGTGGGACGGGATACGCGGTCTTGGCGAGGCTTTTCCTGCCGACTGGCTGCTGTTATCTCCATTGGATTTTGTATAACCCTTCGAAGGACCTCGTTTCATGGGCACTCGAGTGAACAAACACACGTCTCCAGTCTTTTCGCAATTTGAGCACATCTTAGTCACATGGGTGTTGGTATGGTCAAGTAAAGCATCGCAACGTATTTTCTTGCGGCGGCATTCGTCACACGCACGCGAAACCTTCGACCGTTTGCGCGGAGGTATTTCTGAATTGGGAGAACCTTGCCCTTGAGTCTTGTACTCCTGCTCCTGGACTTCTTCCCTCACCGTCGAGCCTCCTGCGAGGGAGGTCGCCATGGATGAGGCGGAAGACGACGAGCCATCTTTGCGGGAGTCCGGAATGGCTGCCTGGACAGGTTCAGAAGCACTAGGACTCCTAGAATCGTCGAGGCCGGCTATGTGGGGAGACTCACGGGGACCTTCTGCTTGCGAATGCGTCTCCATGGAATCCATTGCTTGTAGTCTGTGCAAAAGTTATAGGTGGGCCAAAATAGACCTCACTAACAATCAGATTGAACTGGGACGAAACTCAAAACTATACCAGAGTATTTTTTTTCTTGTTTTTCAGGTCATGGGGCTAACTTTCCCCAGGTTCTCCACACGATGGTGTAAGGGTGTACACTCTGCCGATGCATGCGCAGCTTCTGGGAGCCGTTGGCACCAATCAGAACGAGAGCGGTGAAGTAGAGCTCTCAATCGTTGGTCGATGATGTCAGCAAGATCTGTAGCCGTCAACTGGGTGATTATTTTCGACGAAGGTAGGGAGGGGCCGCCAGAAATACATGCAGCGGTACGGTGGGAGATGGAAACCCCGGAATTGCGTGGTTAGGCTGCACTGCCATCAGACGGAAAAATTCAGATTATTAAATGAATAATTTGGCTAAGCGTTACATAATCATGATATCTGGAGGAGTTAGGCCCATAAATATAATCTCCAAGGTTTAATAAGTCGGTATTACTGCTCGGTGAATTCCTTTTTGGGACTCGACACAGCGGTCTTCGTACATCCTACTGCACGCCAGCAACACCATGGAGGGCGAGAAGCCTGTCAAGAAAAGGCGGCGAATTCCGTACTCGTGTTTGAGTTGTCGTCGAAGGAAGGTGAAGTGCAATAGAGTCCGGCCCATATGTAATAGGTGCACAATTTCCAATTTGAAATGCGAGTACGACGGCCCTGAGGCTTGGGCACCTTCAGGAGTTTCTGAATCTCCCGCGGCGCCATCGAATGGTGTGACGGTTAGTGTTCTAAACTTTAAATCCAATTTTTCGGAGACTTCTGTCCTCGATCAGCTGCCTCGAGCCCCGCAGACTACTATGTCGGAGCACGCGTCTCTGATCTCCGAGATAGGCGATTTGCGAATGAAGCTTGCGTCCATGGAGGCTCGGCTGTTTACCATCATGCCCGAGTCGCAGGAGACGGTCAGCTTTATTCAGGCCGACCCGAACCCTAATTCAGCCCTACACATGGCTAAAAAAAATCGGTTTATCTGCGGAGGCTCTTTTCAGCGGAATAAAGTTTGGCGAGGGGACCCGTTCGTCTGCCAGCTATTTGACGATTTGCGTCGCTACCGGGAGCACATCAAGGCTGAGATGCTGGCGATGTCCAAAACCGAGAGCCCGAACGATTTGCAGCGGCAGGTGAGGATGCGCAAGAATGGCCAGAAACGATTTATTCTGGAAGAGGGTGAGAAATTGTCACTCAAGTCGCAGATGGAGGCTGCGTTGCCTGTCAAGGCGACGATTTTACGCCATGTAAACTACTACTTGCGTGCAATCCATCCGTTTTTCCCCGTGCTCATGGAAGAAGAGTTTTTGGCCAATGTCAATCGACTTGTGGAGGAGGAAAAAGGTCGCTGTGTGCTGCATTTTGGCCAGAAATCAGACTATCTTGTCACGGCAGTGTTGCTGCTTGTGATGCGCTTCTCCTACCAGTCTTTGTATCTGAAACAGCAGGTAGGTGCGCCGCTGAGCGAAGATGAGCTGGCTCTCGTTCAGCAGCCAATAAATGCAGACGTCATCAACATGGTCAACTTCGCGCTGTTCGAGTCCAATTTTTTGCGCAAAACAGGCATCGAGTCGTTACAGGCCCTAATGCTCCTGCGATTCTACCAGATGTCATGTCAAGAGGACGGGGACGGAGGTGATGGCACGGACGGCTACAATATAACTGGTCTCATTTGTCAAATCGCTCTCGGAATGGGCCTCAACAGACCTCTCAGGTTCCCTTTGGGGGACAGGACGGGCAGCAGGTTTTACCATCCACACAACCCACGGTTGCAACTTCTCTGGCAACGACTCTGGTGGACATTGTTAGAATTGGACATGGAACACTCGATTTTGTACGGCAGGATGCCGATTCTTCTACTGGAAAACAGCGATCATGGACCAGCTACAGCAAGCGACTCGGATATCATCAGCGACCGCATAAACAAAATGAAGATCGTTTTTCCCTTTTTACAAAAATTCCTTGTGCAAATCCATCAGGTGCGCGAGAAGCCACGTGTGGTCGACCTACTATCGGCAGTCAACATCTTGGACACGCAACGAGGTCTTTTCCAGTATAGCGGCTATTTTCAGGATCCTTACATGCCACTTATCTCAACAATTTCGAACGTAAAGAACGAACTCCTCATGAACACTCTTATTTTCATGATCAACTGCTATCTGATGCTTCATTTTGAGCGCAACAGAAAAGGTACCGATTATTCTGTCACTTTGCAGGCTACCGTTACAGTCTTTTTGCGTAACCTGGATCTCACGTTAAAGTCTTTCAACAGATTGAAAATCGACTTTGCCGCACACATAATGTACCTCATTCACCCGATGGCTACCTGCATTTACAAAAGCATACAATTTCTGGTATACCTTGGTGTGCGCTTACTCTTGATGCAAGCTAAAAACGAAAAGCAACCGCTAGTCACCGACCTGTTGCAGACAGTGGTGGCAATCATGCGCAACTGCGTGAAGCTGCTGGCTATTATGGGGGACCAGGACTACCTGTGTTACCGGCTGTACGAGACGTACAGCTATCTGATGCGAATCTTGGAAAATAAAGGAGAGCCAGTGTTTAATCTCAAGAACCCGGCTCTGGAAACCGCCCCGAACCTGCTTGCATCCATAACCACCCAACAGCTCGAATACATCAGCCGCCAACTTTCAGAATTCACGAAATCGCCGCCTTTTGTAGCCGTTGCAGAGTATGCACTGTTCTGGCCGGCAAACGAGACGGAGGACTCGCTCTTCCAAAAATTTCAAAGGTCGATCGACGCGACAATGCCGTCGTCCGAGCTCCATATCTGGAACGACTCGATCATGAAAACGAATATCTTCGAGGACTACGAGGGGCTGTTCGACGACTTGCAGCTGCCTGTCGACCTTAATTACATGTAAGTCAACATATTCACGTTCTAGGTAACCGCACGCCTTCTTGCTCTTGCGTATAGCTGCCACTCATCACGCTGTCCTCTATGAGCTGCTGTCGCCGGAATTCTTCTTCGCGACGCACCACGTTCTCAAACTCGAGCACAGCACGCTCGGTGCGGAAAGATGCCGCAGCGGCGATCCAAATCGTGTGGTAGAAAATGCGGATCCGCAATCCGAAAGCTCTATAGAATGGAGACCTCCACCTCAGGAGCAATTCCGATGGAACAGAGATCAGCGCTCCGTACATGCCGCCAATGAAGATAGATTTGAGGATCACCGACCGCAATCGGTCAATGCGCTCCTCTGAGTGGTGCGCAAGTTTTCGTTGGGCGGACATAATCGATAACGGATTAAGCAAAATAATATAAATTTCGAGTCGTCTACGTCGACGGGTCGGTTTTAGTCGAGAGACTTAAGCACCTGGGCCCGCACAATCTCATCAAACTTGTCGCGGTTCTCGCGCCAAAGCTTTGCAGCGTCGATGTTAGCAGGCGAGTTTGGGTTGGGTTCGGCCAGCATCGAGCACACACTGAGGAGGATCTTCTCCACGCTCTGCAAAGGGCCCCACCTCTCGTCTGCCGATTCGTACTGCAGAGGGTCGTCTCCCGGCGGATGCAGGATGCTGATGCACACGGTGCCGTCTTTGTAAATGTTCGGATGAAGGATCTCGGACGTAAACTTCATCTTGGGTGGCGACAGTGGGTAATCTGCTGGAAAGTCCATTTCTGCTTCGAACACTCCGTTCTCGTAGACTGTACCCGGAGGACCCTCCAAGATACAGCGCCATCTGAAGAGGTTATCTTCCGTGATTGGCCCTGCCACAATGCCGTCGGTCGGAGATTTCAAGAGCTCTTGGAATTCCTTCAGCAAACGTCGCTGTGCCGTGGAGATCTTGGGTGCCATCGAATATTTAGCTGGAAACTAGAAAATCGCACAGCCCGGATATATACGACGAGCAAATTTCCTGTTGCAATGAAAATTACATAACTGGCATGATTTTGGTGGACGGGGACAAGTACGCGTGCGAACAGTGCATCCGGGGCCACCGATCGTCGCAGTGCCAGCACATAAAACGCCCCTTAGTGCTGGTGAGGTCGCGTGGGCGCCCTGCCACGGACTCCTCGAAGAGAATAGCCATTATGGGAGAACTGCTTCTACCTCCCGACTCGCCGCATGACAGCCGTGAGCACAGCGGGTGTCCACAATCCCGCAACCCAGAGAACTCCGTCATTGTGCTGAAAGCCAACAAGCGACAGGTGTTCAACGTTTCCAGGAAGTCGTTGAAACTGCTGGATCCCGTGATAGAAGTGCCCAGTAAGCAGGCAGGCCTGGATCTGATATCGACCAGAAGCCACGGGCGCGGTAAGTGCCGGTCGAAAAGAGCGAAATTGCAGCCCGAGCAGGAGCCCGTGACATACGACATGTTTTTGACAGAATCCTGTACGGTGCCAGGGTCCTGCTTATGCGAGCCGGATGCCTGCACCTGCCACTTCTGTCAGGTACACAGTCAAGGCGTGTTGCCGGACCCACCCAGAGTCACGTGCGGCGAGGTGGAGGTGCAGTCGGAGCCGGCCAGCTGCAGCGTCGGCAGCTTCGACGAGGAGTGCTGTTGTGCAGCCGACGATTGCGGCTGCTACAACTGCGAAAAGCACGGGATCGTGAACGGCCAGAAGGTGGGCCTACAGGAAGCCGCTCTCAGCTTCCTGAATAGTCTAGACATCAGCGAACTGGACCTCGACTGCTGCTGTCCCGACGACGCATGTAATTGCACCAACTGTTTCAAACACGGGAGGTTCCAAAACGAGTCTATAAATGATTCATAGATTTTCCAGTATATATTTTGCTTCACGTTTGCCGCTCATCCACGCGCCATGCACTGCTCCTGCGCCATCTAGTATAGTGTGTTCGCCTGCAAACCGCACGTTTCCGAGCCCTCTTTCAAGATTTATAATGAGGTCTGCCGGATCGTCTCCAGGACGACACGCAGCATAAGACCCGCGAGCAAAGGGGTCCACGGTCCAGCTTGTGACGATCACGTTGGTGGGGGCCAAAGGCGCCGGACCGAGCTTTCGCAAAAGCGGCCGGAAATACTCCCATGCAAGATGCGAGTTGTGTTCTAGATGGTCGGTGACTCTTCCTTGGATGAAGCACACCAGAGACGGCACCTTGCTGATGTAGAACATGTTGAGAATGAGCACAGGGTGGCTCCACACGCTCACCTTCGATGCACTGGTGGGGCTGGAAATGCCAAGAAACCGATCGTACTGCAGGCGCGACCAAAAAGGAGTCTCAAACTCTAGAACCACCTTCCCCAGCTTTCCGTAGCCCATGCTTCCAAGCGGCCTCGTGATCCTGCTGGGCAATGGCGGCACCCACTCAACCGCGCCTGTGTGAGGAGTTGCCAGTTGCAATAGGCTCTGTGGGATGGTGCAGATCAAGTAGTCTCCCTTATAGATGTTCCCGTCAGCCGTCTGCACGACGACAGTTGTTGAGTTTTCGACCCGAGTTACCACCTGCTCAGTTTTCAGGCACTCTTTCGGGAGCTTGTCTACCATGTTCTGAACTAATCGATCATAGCCCGACCTAATCAGACAGTTGCGTCCAACATTGTCAACGAGCGCGTATTTCGAGCTCATCTCCTCCCATCCTATACCGTGCCATAGCTCCAGGTGTCGAACAAACTGAGGGGCATAGTCAGCCTGCTCAGACGTCAGAAGCTTCCCCTGCTTGCAAATGTACTCCTTCACCACGTCTCGCAGACTTTGGTCCTCAACATCGAGGCTGCTGAACTCTCTCAGCTCAACGAATTTCGTGATCTCGTTTGCAACCTGCTCGATTTTCAGTCTCTGAAAATCATCGTTGGAAAGATGCTCTCCCACCAGGTAGGGCTCCATGTCATCATAGTACAGGTCGTAGCCACCGTCAGCTACCATCTCGTCAAACAGCTCGTTTGTCAAAGTATCATGGGCCCACGAAGCTCCCAGATCGTAAGCCGTCAGGCCAGTCCTGTCCGTCAGAATACGGCCTCCCAGACGGGCACGGGCCTCCAAAAGCACAAACTCAACTCCCTGAGAGTGCAAATCCAAGGCGGCCTTGAGACCCGCTACTCCCCCACCTACAATAATCACACGCATATTCTCACTACGGAGAATTACAGATCTTATTTTCAACGGTCTCAGGTGTATATATTCAGGCTACCGACTCCAGGTCATAGCGTTTGATTTCGGAGCCGTTGCTCTCGATGATTATGTGGTTACCCTCCTTGAAAGCCACAAACTGTGACGTCGGGCTGACAGAGCCGTGTTTGTTCTCAAACTCCCTGACCACATCGCCATGACGGTTCACCAGGGTCACCTTGGAACGGCTGACGTAAGCATATTTGGGGAAGCCGGGGTCGTCAGCGTCTGGTTGCACAACCCGCAGCTTCGACATCCGTCGGCGAGTAGAGGACTTAGGCTTGTCAGCAGGGTCGACAGAGTCCATAGACTCTGCAGTGGTTTGCCGTTCAATCCGGACTTTCACTGCTGTTGAGTAGACGGTGAAGCAGCAGATGGAAAAGCCATGGACGACAACGGAAACCACAACAATAAACGTGGTTATTGGCCACAGAACTTTGAGGAGAGTCTCGTGCGAAGAAGGGTCCGGAGAACGGGTTTCCAGTAGGTGCTTGGCCAAAAGGCAGCAGAAAATAGAGCCGACCCCACGGGGCCCAAAATGGCCAATGAAGAGCGCGTCCTTCCAGTCCCGGATATCTGGGGTAATGTGCTGCAGAAGAAGCATGGCCGGGATTCTGGAAAGAAACACGAAAACAACGCCCAGCGCCACCAGTCTACCTGCATATGGAGAGTACTCGTTCCATGGAAGAATTGAGCCCACGAAAACGAAGTATGCAGTATTGAGAAGCAGATCAACAATGCTGGAAAAGCGCAAGGGCTCGGAGTCTGTATGTTCCTCGCCGCTGGGTTGTAGTTCGAAGTCTATTTGTCCACCCCAGCTATAGGCGCACCCAGCAGAAAAAGAAGCTAGCAAGTCGTCGCAGCCCAAGATCGACGCCATTCCGGTAATGATTAGTGACAGGCCAACATAGAACACCAGCGAGGACTCGTTGTCTATCCAATGTTGCTTGCGAGAGAAAAGATAAGAATATCTGCCCAAGCTGCCAATAACGACCCCAAATAGCACTCCAAACGCGCATTGATACAAAATGCCCACGAGAATCCAGTCCTTTACTATTTTGCCCGCGTGGATGTTGTCCGGCCTGTTGAGAATGAGGTTCATCGAAAGTGTCACGAAGGGGAACGCTAGACCGTCATTCGACCCCGACTCGGCTTGGATCAAGTTTCTTATGTCTGCACGGATTCTTTCAGCGAATTTGCTCTTGCCAACTATGGCTGCTGCTAGGACAGGATCAGTTGCAACAAACGTGGATCCCACCAGTAAAGAGTCGCTGAAGTTGAGGCCGACGCTCCGGAAAATCAGCCACACAAAGAGCGAAAGTACCAGCCAGCCGTAAATCATGGCCCCAAAGAGGACCAAATTGAGCGATCGTACATGTTTCCACACATATTTGGGAGGAAGCTCTGCCCCAGTAGCAAACAACTGAATGACCAATATCAGCCTAGAGAGTTCAAACGTGAGATCATCCACTTTACTGGTCCAGCGCGACGGGTCAAACCAGTTCAAGACTCGGGGACCCACGATACAGCCAAAGAACGTCCCGACAATAGCTTCTCCGATGAACAGTTGTTCCTTGAACACGAGGGAGACCAGAGAAAATATCACAGAAACAGCTCCAATCAAGCCATATGCAATGTGTGCTTGTGTAGGTTCTAGTTGATACCACATGCACCAACCTAGACCTTACAATATTTATCGAAATTATTTTTTTTCATTACGATTTATACCTACTCAACCCGTTGTTTTTTCAGACCGTGTTCGTTCTCCGTATCCTGGGCAGAGACATCCCTTTCGAATTCTATAGGCCCAACGTTGGATTGGCCCTTTTGATGGCCAAGCGCAGGCCTATCTAAATCACCCTGAAACTCGGCTCCGCTGCGCGCTCTGAAAATATCGTTGATGGCATCTTGAGCTTCGAATAGTGGCCTATCATATAGCTGGTCGTCACTGTGACGAACATTGCTGGCTGCCCCCTTCAGATAAAGCCTTGCATCATATAGGCCTTCAGGATTAGTAGCCTCTTGTTGTCTAGAAGCCACACCCAGGGCAACGCGCTCGCTAATCTCTCGGCCCTCTTCTGAGGCCAGCACTTTGACCTTCGTTTCTGTGCCCATTTTTGATCTCCGCAACTCCAGTTCGGCGCGCCTTCTTCTCTCTGCTCGAGCTTGCTCCCGCTTGCTGGCTATCTTGCTAACCTCTTCAGGCTCATCGTCTGTCCACTTACTACGTTTACCAGAACGTGCCTCCTGCGCCACCGCACGTAGCTTTTCCTGGTTCTCCAGCACTTTCTGTTGTTCAAGCTGGTTCTTCAGCTTGGCACGAAGCTTCAGCTCTTTCTTTGCTTGTTCACTTGCATCCTTCAAAGCATCACTCAGGTCACCGAACTTGTCGCTCATTTCGGTGGAATGAGTCTCACCCACAGCCGCTAGACGCTTATCAATGTCTATTGTAAACCCTTTAGTATTTTTCCAGTTCGACACGGCAGGCGGTATATACCACTTGCGTTGGTCCTCCTTCGTAAGCTTCACCGTCGTTTCTTCGTGCATTACTGGTACAGGGGCTTCATCGGAGCCTTGCGGAGTCTTGCGAATGCGCAGGTTTGGCGGCAATGTGGGGTCGACCTCCTTGTCTTTGATTTTGATTATTCGTTGCTTGTTCTCACCTTCATCGAACACGGACGTTGGAGTGTACTTCACGAAAGTTGGCGACTTGTCTTTTGAGGCTTTCGTCCCGTTCAGCTTGGCCTCGAGTATCTTATGGACCGCCTCCTTGGTCCGGAGCGTGGTCTCATCAAGTGACATGGGTATAAAATATATATGTTTTTTTCCCGATTATCTAATTTTTTACTGACTCGAACTTTGCTATGCCATACTCGTCACTTAGCATTCCGCGCAAGTGTTCGTCCTCTTTTCCAACTTGTTCCAAAAACCGAAAGATATCCCCGCGTGCAAAATACTTCGGCCTTATTTCGTCCATCTCCATGACCTCCTCATCTATAAGCACAAAGCTGATCCCGCTCCCAGGACATTCGTAGTTCGCTGCTAGCAGCACTTTCTCCAAAACGCCGCGCAAACCCCGTGCTCCTGTACCATTTCTGAGAGCTGTCTCTGCGATTTTCCGTATGGCAGATCTGGTGAAGGCCAACCTGACTCCACTCTTCGCGAAGGAGTACTCGTACTGGCGGACGATCGAGTTCTGCGGCTCCACCAAAATTCTCTCTAGGTCCTCCACCTCAAGCTGTTTCAAAGACGAGAAAACGGGCATACGTCCTACAAGCTCTGGGATCAAGCCAAACTGCTCCAGATCTGAAGGTTGGGCTCTCGATAGGACGTCGGACTGTTTTTTACGGCCCAGCCGTTTCTTGATGATTTTGTCCAGTCCAGTGAAGGCCCCCATCCCAATAAATAAAATCGTAGAGGTGTCCACCGTGTACTCTGTCGTGCTACCTCCCAGTCCAGCGTTTTCCATGTGGTTGCTTTTCTTCGCCTGGACCGAGACACTGGTTCCTTCAACCAGTTTCAGGAGCGCCTGCTGAACCCCCTCGCCGCCTATATCCTTCGTGCCAGCATAAAGCTGAGGCTTGGCAAGCTTGTCCAGCTCGTCTAGAACAACAATGCCCCGTTGGCAAAGATTGACATCATAATCAGCTTTGGCCAGGAGCTTCAGAATGCAGCTCTCCACATCCTCGCCCACGTAACCGGCCTGCGTCAGCGACGTGCAGTCTTGTATAACCATCGGAACCTGAAGCACCCGGGCCATAGTGGTAGCTGCCAGTGTCTTGCCTGAGCCAGTAGGGCCAAACAGGAGAATGTTTGACTTCTCAAGCTCCACGCCGGTATCGGACTTCTTGTGTAGCACAGGTGCTCCCAGCAATGTAGCAGAACTTTCCTTTGAAGCATCCTGGATCCGGATGTAGTGGTTAAACACTGCAACTGAAAGAACTTTTTTACAATGATCTTGTCCGATAATGTATTTGTCGAGATGTGCTTTCAATTGACGAGGTGTAGGGAAAGAGTGCTGTGAGTCTGTTCCTGCCAGCTGCTGAAGTTCTCGTATTGTAGGGGACTTCAAAGCATTCACAGAGGCCACCCCATTGGCCACATTTGAATAGCCTCGTCTTGCACATGTCCACATCAGCGCGGTGAGGATCAAATTGACTCACTAATTTATTTTAGGCCAAGAATTTTTAATAGGTGATACTGCCCACCATTAATCAAGGCGGCAAACTCCATTGAGACCGGCTACCGTTTTACCATGAGAGCACTTGGTATCGTCTTTAGTCTGAACTTTTGGGTATTGACATTGGCGGAGTATGTCAATCTCCAGATGGTAGGTTCGTGGGACCAGACTCCATTCAAGCTGAATGTTCTCGAGACGTTCAGCGCGCACAACGAGAGCCTGTATCTTCCTTTAGCTCTCAAGCTTATTGGCATTGTGTACAAAGAGGAGGAAGTCGAACTGGAGGACACAACTTTGTCGGATGAGGACTATTTCAAGTACGCGTGTTCTTTGGTGAATGCTGACGATCTGGGATTTGTCGAGGCAGACCTGGCTCTGAGAACGCATTCGCCTCGAATTGTGGCTCATTTTCAGGAGGAACACTCGTCAGAATGCGATGACGCGTGGCTCAAGCAGGAGAACAACGTGTACTGTAAGCCCGACGACGTGTTTGCATTGAAAACAGCATCCGAGGGTCATGTGGAGCCATTAACGGCATTTGACCGAGTCATTGGCAACACGGATAATGTGTTCGTACTTTATGGTGATTACGAATCTGCAAAGTTCCGCCATTTCTTTGCCAATCTATATGAATTTGCTTCTTCTGGCAGACTTGGCTTCGCTTGGAGATATACACGAAGAGACGAAACCAAGAAAGAAGTTCTAGCAGGTTTCGGAGTTGACCTGACGCTGAAAAGAACGGACTACATTGCTATCGATGACAGGGGATTCACCGAAGAACAGCGGTCGAAGCTCAAGTTCGAGACGGATCAAGAGGCCGCGGATCCTGTGGATGATTTCGTTGATCGACACATGGATGATATTAAGAAACTGTCTCAATATCAGATGAAAGGGCTTGTTGGAAAGTTAGTGAGCTATATCACCAAAAAGGGGTCAGGTTTGGGGCTGTTTAGAAAGATCATGCTTGATTTTCCAAAGTACGCGTCTTATATCTCTCTCCAAAATGAGCCTGAGGAAAAAACCATGGACTCTCCAAATGTTCCGACAGGCATGTATATTAATGGAGTCCCTGCAAGTGAGAAGTTTCTTAGCGTGTTTGAGATACTGAGAAGACTCAAGCAGGAGAAGCTCATAATTGATAACCTGTCCTCGGTGAACGTGGATAAAAATGAAGCCAAGAATATGTTATACAGATTCGCAAATGAATCGGTGGTGGCTGCGGCCCATTTGCCCCGGTACCAAACGATGGATCACCCGGGAATCATATTTTTCAACGATCTTGAAAATGACCCAGAATATGCAGATCTCCAAAATCCTCGACTGGCTTACAAGTCAGAATGGAGCGGAAGAAAAATTCCTCCTGCGAGAGAAAATGTCCATGATGTAGTGTTTGCCATCAATCCTACTGACCCATTGCAACTTCAATACTCATTAATGATGATCAATGCTATCCTGAAAAATTTGATACCTCAGAGAGTGGGCATTGTTCCGCTAGCGAGAACTGAGGAGGACCAGATAGTCACTGAGCAACTAGTGAAAATCTTTGAAACTTCCGGACCAACAGACGCCCTGAGGTACTTGATTTTGGTGCACGAAGTGATCAACTCTCCGGGTGTGGGCATCGACGCACTCAAGCAAGTCGACGTTTCAGATAAAGACGAGCTGCTCCGTGACTTGGATTCTTTCAAGGACCAATTTGCCCTACGATCGCAACCGTATGTTATAATCAACGGCATATTCATAGAGTTCAGCCAAAACTGGCAGTATGCTATGAGCGAGCAAATCACGGCTGATATTCTTTTCCTCAACTCTGAACTAAGACAGAGAAAAATACCAAGAAAAGTCACCCTAAAAGACTACCTTCGACAAGGAGCCCTGGCAAGGCGTGATCCTTACTTGATTCCAGAGACCCTAGACAGACTGCGATCCTCTTACATTCCTGCACCGACATACGAGACCTACAAATTACTGAAAAGATTCGGAGGAGAGGACAAAATAGTACTCAATGTCGTTGGTAAGCTTTCATCAAGGAAATTCAGGACGCAAGCTGCTGAAGCGCTGAAAAGTGGAATCGACTTGCGTATTATTGATGTTTCGAATTCACCAGAAGCAGAAACACTTACTAAGCTATTGGACGACGCGAAGAGCGCTCTTGTATTTTTGGACGGAGAGTTCGCACCTAAGCCAACTGACGAGTCAATACTGTCAACGGTTTCCAAATGTTTTGGTATTGATGATTTCACTGACGATGACGAAATTTACCTGATTCTAAACGGACGGCTGATAGACTTAGAGGATAGAAAGCCAGTCAGTGCAGATGATCTTCAAATCTTGCTGAAACGAGAAAAAAGCATGCGACTGAATCTACTAGATCAGGATACCCAAAACTTTGAGTATAAGTCTTGGGTTGTCACATCCTCCTTCTATTATGACGACGGCGACTTCATTATATCTGGTTTGCTCCCCAGATACGACTTTTCCAAAGCGGATCCTTTCATTGAACAGGGCACCGGATATATCGACGCTGACTTAGTTATTGATCCACTCAACGAGCAAGCACAGTCCATCTTAGCGCTAAGCGAAGTGTTTGAGAGGTTCGACTTTGTTCGCTCCAGAATATGGATCAAACCTTCAGAAAAAGAAGAGCTTACAATCAAGCGTCTTTATCGTGGCGTTTTCCCAACCTCTGTCCAGTTTGAGGAAGACGGGACTGAAAAGCGTGATTATTCTGCTTTTTTCGACGACGTTCCCGAGAAGACACTATTCACAGCAGATGTTGACGTGATCCCTTCGTGGATCGTCTCAATCAAGGAAGCTAACACTGATCTCGATAACATCAAACTGGATATTTCCGGGTCAGTCGATGCCGTCTACGAGCTGAAGTCGATCCTGGTACAGGGCCATGCTCGTGAAGGAGTTGATGCCATTGCTCCTCTTGGGTTGGGATTCCAGCTTCTGGGTGCAGATGGCGTGTCTGTGTCAGACACAAACGTGATGGCAAATTTAGGGTACTTTCAACTGAAGGCCAACCCTGGTTTGTGGACGCTGAGCACGAAGAAGATTGTACCGGATGTGGAGTTCGAGATTGACGCAATTGACACCGAGTTCAAGACCAAGATACTACCCCGCCGTCCGGAGAAAGTTGCCATACTAGACCTGACAGGTGCCATGCTGTACCCTGTTGTTTCGAGAAAGAAGGCGTCCAATAACCTTGTGTCGGGAGTCTCGAATTATTTGAGCTCTTTTTTCAAACCCAAGCAGGCCGAGATAAACATTTTCACTGTTGCCAGCGGACATCTCTACGAGCGCTTCCTAGGGATTATGACAGCATCTGTGATGGCTCACACAAAGCACAGTGTCAAGTTTTGGCTGATCGAAAACTACATGTCTCCCAAGCTGAAAAAGCACCTGCCTTTACTCGCGAAGCATTATGGATTTGATTACGAACTGGTCACCTATAAGTGGCCAACGTGGCTCCGCGGTCAGAGAGAAAAACAGCGCACAATATGGGGATATAAGATCCTGTTTTTGGATGTTTTGTTCCCGCAAGACTTAGAGAAAGTCATCTTCGTTGACTCCGACCAAATTGTGAGAACTGACATGAAGGAGCTTGTGGATTTGGATTTGAAGGGCGCCGTTTATGGTTTTACTCCAATGTGCGACTCGCGCAAAGAGATGGAAGGCTTCCGGTTCTGGAAACAGGGCTACTGGAAGACCCTGCTGGGAGACAATCTGAAATACCATATCAGTGCTCTGTATGTGGTTGATCTTAAAAGATTCCGTCAGATTGCAGCGGGAGACAGGTTGAGACAACACTACCAGTCTCTTTCTGCCGATCCGCACTCCCTGAGCAATCTCGATCAGGACCTTCCTAACAATTTGCAACACACCATCCCTATCTACTCGCTTCCTCAGGAGTGGTTGTGGTGCGAGACGTGGTGTGACGATGAGAGTTTGAAGAAAGCGAAAACAATTGATCTATGCAATAATCCGTTGACCAAAGAGCCGAAGCTCGAGAGGGCTAGACGGCAGATTCCAGAGTGGACCAAGTACGACCAGGAAATAGAGAACATCATCAAAGGAGACCCTGTGACTCACGATGAACTCTAGGTCAAGCGAATCACCGCGGAAACTCGACCAGAGCTATCTTACTGGTGTTGGGTTTGAAGCGCTACAAAATAGCGCACTAGCATATAAAGGAGAGACGCAGTATCGTGACTCGAAAGTCCTCTTCATGTCGTGATTACATACTCGAAAATGGAAGCTTTTTAAGCGAGTGACTTGAATGCATTAAAAACTCTTGATTCGGGTCTTCCTGTAAAGACTTCGGCAAATGCCTCGGTCATCGGAAACTAAGGAATATACATGTGATTCTTTTCGCGCATAGTTAGGTATCGCCATAATTTCAGGCTCCATGCCCTACTTGAAAGAGTATGTGAAGTCGATCTCGTCTGCGCATGAGGTATCTGGCGAGGCGTGCTTGGTTTTCGTTGCGCAGCATCCTCCTCCACATTTGCAGGACTTGGATGGGGCTTTTCTTGTACCAGACGCTCTGCTTTGGGACTGCCAAAAGTACGCCACTGCAGCAAGCAGGACAAGCGTCCACCTCCCGCCTGAAATAAGATATAGAGAAGCCACGGCAAGGCCCACTATAAGCGAAGAGTCCATAGAAAAAGTTGAGTTTCGATTTGAAGGTCGGAAAATTGCACGATAAATTACGACGCGCGCGCACGGATTTTTCTCGGGTCGATTACGTCAGCTTCTCTCAGAATCTCGTTATCTTGGCAAAACTGTGCAGATTATGTCACAGTGGAACGGCGCAAAACCTTTCTTTTTTTGTTGACGCCGGACGCTAAGGTACATCAAAAAACTGTGGCTTCCAAAGCAAATTTTTATAAATGGGTCGAGCTTAGGTTTCTGTTTTCAACCATGTCTGATACCGCTGCTGACATTCACAAGCCGAAGACAGGCGACAACCATGTGGAAATCGAGGAACTTGTCCGCGATGAAGAACAAGTTAGAGTGAAGCACTGGTACGACGCTTTTATAAGACTGTTTTATTGGTACCCTCGACACGTCTACTCTCCTAAGGAACGCAAGTTTTTAGTCAAGCTCGACCTTTGCTTGCTCATCTATATCTGTGTCTCCTATTTCACCAAAGCCCTGGACAAGGCTAATATTACCAATGCCTATGTCAGCGGAATGGAGGAAGACATCAAATTTTACGGCAACGATCTGTCGTACGCCAAGTCTTTGTATTCTGCCGGCTACATTGTCTCCATGGCGGTGGGTACTCTGTTGGTGACTCAGAAGTGGTCTCGGTTTTTGCTGCCGTCGTTCGAGCTCATTTGGGGCGTGCTGACTTTCTGTGGTGCTGCTGCTACTAAACCGCAACACATTTTCTGCCTCAGATTTTTGATTGGATTTTGCGAAGGAATTGCCTTTCCCTCATCTGTCTACATTATTGGAAGCTGGTTCACCAGGGATGAGGTGTTCCGTCGCGTGATGGTGTTTTCTGTGTCGTCCAGTTTGGGAGGCATGTTCTCCGGTTACCTGCAAAGTGCGGCCTACGAGAATTTGAGTGGTACGGGGGGCCTTGCTGGCTGGAAATGGGGCTTCATCATTGACGGAATCTTTACGGTGCCTGTTGCAATCTTTGGACTGTTCATGTTCCCTGGCCCGCTGCAGGCCAAGTCCCAAAAAGATACGAAGCCAATCTGGTGGATGACAAAGGACGAGTACGAGATCGCGGTTGAGCGACAGGTGAGGTCTGGAATTGACGGCGCTCGACAGTACGATTTCAAGATCATCAAGAAGACCGTTTTCCACTGGCCAGTTCACTTCTTTGCTACTTTCTGGGTGCTCCTCAATATTGTGGCGCTCCCAGACGGCACTGTGATGCCGCTGTGGCTGAAATACGAGGCCAAAGTCCATAACAGGTTCACTGTCTCGCAAATCAACAACTACCCGACGCTGCAGGCTGTCGTGGGTGTGGTTGCACAATTTTTCCTCGCAGGACTGTCGGACTCTTTCCCTATTTATCCGTTCTTGGCATTTACGCAAATCTGCTTCATCATTGCATATGCGTCCTTGGCAGCTTGGAATATCGCATGGGGCTGGAAATGGGTGTGCATGCTGGCTATCGGCCTTGACTCCGTCAACCAGGCCATCGTGTCTGGGTGGATCAACAGAGTGTGTCGCCACGACAGTCGTGAGAGAGCATTTGTGATCGGCTACTCCGACGCCGTTTCCCAGGCTATGAACATTTGGACTAATATCGTCTTCTATCCAACAAGTCATGCACCGGAGTTTCGCTTGGGGCTGATCGTCTCTACGGTTGCGGCTGCGCTGATGTTGGTCTTACCTGCAGTTGAGGTGTACCTCACCAAGCGTGATACCAAGAAGTACGTCGAGGAGAAACAGCGCGAACTGGTCGACCGGATCTCGGTCAGCAGCAACGAGAAAGGAGCAGGTTTGTGACTAATATAAGGGAAGTAACTGTGGCGTCAAAATACGTAATTTATTATGGGCGCATCATATTAACCAAATCTTATTTTGAAATTTTGTGCAAAATGAGATTAGATGATTTTCTTGGGGAGATAGGAATCTGGACAATTGTTTATGCTGAGACCAACTCCAAGCTTATCTTCTTGCTCAAATTCCTCCGGTCGTTCACATACGGAGGAATGAGCGTCATACTGACCCTTTTCTTGCGAGATTGCGGTTTCGCTGCCAGCTCTATCGGCATCTTCATATCTGTCGGAACGTTAGGAGATCTGATAAAAACTTCATGTTTGGGACTGGTTATGGATGCCTACGGCAGGCGGAGGTTGATGCGGCATTGCTATCTGGCGATGATGATAACAAGCTTTGTTTTCCAATTGACAACGTTCAAGCCTCTTTTGTGGTTCACTGTCTTCGCCGGAATAATTTCGGTCGGAGGAGTTGAAGTGTCGATCTATCGTCCGTGTGAGCAGGCGATTATTGCACAGAAAGCGCAATCTTCTGAAAGGTCGGATTTCTTCACGTGGTATGCATTCACGGGAAACCTCTCGTCGGCTATTGGAAGCGGTGTGTACGGCCTTCTTATATGGTTCCTGCAAGACAGACTTGGCTGGTCCGAACTCGCGGCTTTCAAATGTGTGTTTTTCGCAGATGGACTCATATATCTGCTTCTATTTTTCCTGACCAGCTTGCTGGACGATAAGGTCGAGCTGGTGAGGGATGCTGAAGAAACCCCGAAAAATTCAGATTCTGAATTCGAGATAGACGAACAAAAACCGGCCTCAACAACAACGCTAGAGCTTATTCACTCTCCTCGCTTCGGAACAATCATGCAGATCATCATGCTCTTTTTCGTCGATGTCCTCTGCAAAGCCATCATCATCGATTCCTGGGTGGCCTATTACATTGTTGAAAGATTCGGCTCCAGCACCAAGACCGTGGGAGATATTTTTCTGGTCACCCACTGCGTCTCCGCAGTGATGTCTCTGTTCGGAACCGTTTTCTGCAAGCGATACGGTCCCATACAAACTATGATTCTGACTCATTTCCCGTGCTCTGTCTTTGTCTTCTTAATTCCATTCGCCACCAACATGCCTATGATGGTGTTTTTCCTGCTGATGAGGGACGTTTTCAAGAGCATGGACGTGGGTTCCAAGAACGTATTCCTGAGCTCCGTAGCGCAAGACAACGAAAGAGCTGCCGCCCTAAGTCTACAGAATTCCTTTAGACTCCTTGCCCAGGTGATTGCGCCAATCATCACTGGAGTCATGGCGAACCGTGATTTGCAATGGGCAAGTTTCATTCTGAGCGCGGTGACGAGAGTCGTTGTTAACGAGGGCGGTGTGCTTCTGCTGTTCTGGAAGGATCGGCACAAATTTGCGATATAGACATAACTGAGCGCTGCATTATTTCCGAAGAAAATCTGTTATAGTGTGCTGTTTCTTGCGCGGAGATGGCGTGGCAGAACTCAAACTCTGAGGTCGCTTCGTAGGTGATTCTTCTATATCTTTTTCCTCCTTTTTGATAACTCCCTCCTTGCGAGAAAGCGTGAGAGTCTCTTGGGACGCAAAATCATTTTCGCCCTCATCCTTCATTGAGTCTCCGGCCCCACATTTGGTAGGCTTTGCGTCTTCTTTTTTGAAAAAGCCCTGCAAGCTCTCCTGATTGATAGGTTTTACCAGATCGTCTCCGTCATTTTTCACGTTTCCAACGTCTTTCTTCACCTTATACCACTCAAGGTCGTCCTTCTCGTGCGGCCTAAGCAGTTTACTCAGCTTGGCCCAATTAGAGTCTTCAAGTCCCAGCCAACTGTTGAATTCATCTGTCCCGGGTTCCAAAACGACTGGCATGCGTGAGTGCAACCATTCCAGCTGTTTAGGGGCTTCCCTCGTGATGACTGTGTATTCATATTTGCCGTCACTCGTAACTGAGTACAAACCAGCAAGAAACATCAGTTTCTGGTCTTTGCGACGGATGAACCACGGTTGCTTATTTTTTGAGGACTCGGTTTTCCACTCAAAATAGCCTTCTATCGGAATAACACATCTATGATCAAGACAGCGGGACCAAACCTTGCTGTGCTCAATATTCTCGTACCTCGCATTGAACGTGGACAGTCTCTGTGGTTTCTGGCTCGCCCACTTTGGCGTCACACCCCATTTCATATAGCGCAACAAAGGTGTAGTACATTCGTGCTCTACGTTGAAGAAGTACACAGGTTCTATGCATTGAGGACCGACGTTATACCTCTTTGCAGACCACGAGTCAGCATCCTCAATGCGATCAATATTAAGGTTGTGCTGGGCAAATTGCGCAGGCAGTTCGCCCGGCGCAAAAGACA
Organism: Ogataea haglerorum; assembly: GCF_019207285.1. NCBI lineage: Eukaryota > Fungi > Ascomycota > Pichiomycetes > Pichiales > Pichiaceae > Ogataea > Ogataea haglerorum. The sequence continues at coordinate 168,124 of NW_025065163.1, forward strand.
TAGAATATCTCCCGCACATTAAAAAATAATCCGTTATTTTCTTGCTTAAATGTTGAGAACAGGATCGTGTGCCTGGAGGCGAGCGTCCACGTTTCCGAAAATAAATGCTATTCTGCCACTGAGATACATCAGCCAACAAGATATCAGTAAGACACCGTCACTAAACCAATTCCAAGACCCCAGCAAACCGCCTGCTCAATCGGTGACTCCTCCGCCTTTCAAGCCCAACAATGTTCCTCCGCCTTCATTTCCCAGCAAGCCTCGCTCAAATATGACCTCAATTCTTACAATCTGTGCGACGGCGGGTCTCATATACTGGGGAATCAGGGTCTATGAGGACTATGAAGACACCACCTATAGCAACGAGTTCGGTAAGGTTCTAAGCGACGCCCTTGTCGCTGAGAATGAAGGCGATTTTGCAAAAGCCCTGAAACTTTATCGGAAGTGCCTTGTTGTGTGTGATAGTGAGATGACTTCGGAACTTGACCAGCATTACACTGGCGCAGTTTTGAAAGTGGCGGAAATGTTTGAGAAACTTGAAGACTTCGACCACGCTCTTGCTGTCTACAAAACACTCAGTGAGTTCATGGTGTCAGAGATTGGCAAGCCAGAGCATAACCTGTCGAGGAAGAAGTTCGACATGCTCTTGCAACAATCCATGGTTGCCGCAATGAGATACACCAATCTTCTGAAGCCCGACGAAAAGTACAAGGTCAAGAAACTGTTACTGGACAATATAGTCATGGCTCAAAGACGGCTGGCGGAACACTACCCTGCATTCTTAGTTCTCCTTTACGACCAGATCAACAGAAGCATTGTTGACTTCCTCACAGCAGCGGATCCAAGAGTGCCAAAGTTGCCTAACGAGCTGAGAAGCATCGTCAAGGAGGGCTTGGTGGCTCAGCTGGCGCCCCAGCCTGGTCCAGACATGACCAAACTCCCAAAGGAAATTAAGCTTCTGATCACCGCTGGTGATGCTTGGCTACCGTTTGTGAAAGAATTGGTCTCTTTGAGAGACCAGTTCGCAGACATCTGCATTTCAGAGGGAAGTTTGGACGAAGCTTCGTTTTACCTTCGTACCAATTTGTTGCTCATGCAGAGCTCGATCGACGAGCCAGGAAAACTGACTCTTACACTGACAAAGATGGGCGTTGTTTTGTACCTCATGAGTGAGGAATACGATAAGCATGCCAAGTTTCTGGAGAATACAGACCAAATTGCCATCATAGACCAGCTGAGCTCGCTCGGATTCAAGCCCAAGCCAGACTCATCCCTTGGTAAATTCGGAAACGTCCTCAACAAAATCAAAGAAACAAGCTACAAGGAGTCGGAGGCCTCTTTCCAGCAGGTACTCGAACTGACTGGGATGATTAGATCGGCCTCTTTTGGCACAGACACCCAGCTGCCTGAGTTTGTCACCGTCGGCATGCATCTTGCAGAGATGATATCGTCCACAGGTTTGGCAATGCACATGTTGAGGGAGAAAAAGTATGCTGAGAGCAAAAAGCACTTTCTGCGTGCCCGTGTGCTTGCAATTAAGTACGACGTGGACGACTATCTCAAAGACATCGACTTCCATCTTGCGGAGCTCAACTCCAAGATGCTATAAATGATTACGTCATCATATCTCACTCACCTCTCATCCTGTTCATACAAAAAAAATTTGTATAGACCTAAAATTATTATATTTCCCAAAAATGTCCTCTACTCTTGAACGTGTCCCGCACGTGCGACATGCGACCCTTCCGGCACAGACGACTCCGGAGCAAAGATACTGGCGCGGTTTTACGAGCTCTCAACTGGTCAAAGAGCACAACTCTGTAACCCATGTCCACTTTGATCCCAACTCGCCTCATGATTTTGCTGTGACATCTTCGACCAGAGTCCAGATTTTCTCGTCCAAGACCCGCAAGGTGTCAAAGACGTTTTCCAGATTCAAAGATACCGTTTACTCGGGTGAGTTCCGTCACGATGGTAAACTTCTGGTTGCAGGAGACGCCTCTGGATTGGTCCAGATCTTTGATGCATTGCACCCACGAACCCTCCTTGTGTCGTTGACACCGTCCTCACATCCCACACACGTCACCAAATTCAGTCCGGCAAACACTACACAGCTATTGACATGTTCGGACGACAGAATCGCAAGATTATACGACATTTCCGACACGCAGCGCCCTATCATTAGTTTCGGAGAGCACGAGGACTACGTGAGAAGTGCCCATTTTATCAACGGTGTCTCCACAAACCTCGTTGTGACAGGCTGCTACGACGACTATGTTCGTGTTTTTGATGCTCGTGCTGGTTCGCAGCCAGTCGTCAAGTTCAACCATCAAGATCCTGTGGAAGATCTTCTGTCGCTCAATCCTACCAATCTGGTCTCCTGTGGTGGCTACAGCGTGAAAACGTGGGACTTGACGGCCGGCAAGAACACTAGAACGCTGTCCAACTTCAGCAAGACGGTCACGTGCCTCAGCGATGCCGGCGAGCGCGGTGTTCTTGCTGGTTCTGTGGACGGCCATTTGAAAGTGTTTGACTCGCATTCGATCAACTGGGACGTCAAGTTTGGCTGGAAGTTTGGCAGCGGTGTGCTGAGCTGCGGTGTTTCGCCCAACCACAAGCATCTCGTTGTGGGACTCAACTCGGGACTCTTGACCATCAGAACAAGAAAGACCGAACCTCGGGTTCCTCAGGGCAACAAGCAAACCAAGTCTGCTGCGTTTGCAAGGATGATGCGTGGCTCTGAGTATCACGGAGAGAGCGAGTTTCACGTGGTGGACGACAAGAATGAAAGCAGTAAGAAGCTGAAGCCGTTTGAAAAAGACCTGAATAGCTTCAAATGGTCTGAGGCCCTTGACCATGCTCTGGTCTCTGGAATGTCCAAAGAGCTCACTCTCACATGCATGGAGGAGTTGAGAAAGCGCGGCAAGGTGAGAACTGCTCTTTTGGACAGAGACGAGAACAGTCTGGAACCGCTGCTCACTTGGTGCCTGAAAAACATCAGCGACCCAAGAAACGTTAGCATTATCGCAGACTACACCACATGCATATTGGAGCTGTACGGCGATCTCATAGAAAAACAGCCTGTGCTCGAAGAACTGGTCTGGGGACTACAAAAACGCGTGGAACAGGAAATCCAGAAGTGCGAGGAAGCTTATAAGATTGGTGGAATGTTGCAGTTGCTGGCCGCGTGATTGTGTAATATAATATAGATCTCATAGACGTGCTCTATCGTCGTCTTTTGAAACGTCCACTTGTCTTCCTATGTATTTTCATGCGCACAAAGTTGTTTGATAGCGGGTGTTTCCCTGACAGGGTGTGCTTGTCTTCGCTGGTTACCTTCCTGCGCACATACTCCTCTTCCTCGCTTGCGGACTCGCTTACGCTTTCATCCTCGCTGATCGCCTTTGTCTCGCTCTTTTGGCGCAATTTTCTTATTTCCTCGTGTATGTCCACAGATTCCAGCAGATCCTGCTCGTCTTGAGGCCCGAGAGTGCGCAACTTCACTCGCCTAGTGGTCCTCTTAGCTGTCTTTTTGCGAATAATCACGTCTTCCTGTTTGATCTCGTCCTCTGGGAGCTCATCGTCGACCTCCTCTGAATATTCTCCATCGCGACTATGTTGACGTTGCAATTCCTTAATCTCGTTATTCAGTTCGTACAGGGTACGCCTGCCGACCCGACGAATGATCGGACTGGGCTCGACAACTTTCCTCGGAGACACATCCATCACCTGGGGACTCCTTTTCTGCGGCGTCAGGTTGCCAAAAAACATCGCATTCGATGTATTCGACTCTGATCGCAGGTACTGTGGAGTCTCCTGCAAAAGTGCCGTTCGCTCGCGACGCGGTGTCTCCTGAAAGAGAAGCTTGCGCTCAACTTTTTTCGTAGGAGTCTTGAACGTATCCGGACTCGCGACCTCAATGACGGGATTCGCTTGCTTTGTGGGCGTTTGGCGGGTTGGTGACTCCTTGATTTCGATATCGAATATTCCCAAGACTCTTCCATCGAGCTGCGGCGTAGGACCGATTTCCTTCTCGCTTTCGGGCGACGAAGGAAGAGGCGAACGGGGAGCATGCTCGGCATTTTCTGTCGGTCGCTCCTGACTTTTCCACTGCTCAACGCTTAATGCGCCTGACTGCAACTTCTCCAAGATCTTCTTGTACTTGTGGTATTTTTTATACTTAATCGAAACCGCGGGGTCCGCCTTTATTACATCTGTGGTGGGCATCTTGCCGTTCTTTGCCTCATACTTATGCTCCCAATGCTTTATTTCGCGCTTCAAGGAGTTCACATATCGCTCCAATTTGTTGATCTCCATCGGAACGCGTCAAAACAAGGCGAATAAAATTGAAATATTTAGCCACGCGCAGGTCACATGACAGAAAAAAAATAATCACTAAATACCTCGCAAGAGAACTGCTAGCATGGAGGCCCGGGAAAGCGGCTCGGACTCTCGATTCGCACCTAAGGACGTGCATTACCGGTTTACTGAGACATGAATGTGTTACAAATTAAATATTATTACTTTATCACTTAGAGAATTCTATCCGTTACTCAACAGCAACATCATCCGGTGTCTCAACCTTTTCGGCTTTCTGTGGAGCATCAACAGGGTCAGGTGGAGGGGCCTTGTCATGATCGCTAAAAATGCGTTTCGAGGATTCAGCAAGGAATTTGAGCTGATCCTGGATGAACCCGTCACACAGGGAATTCCAATCGGCGTCCTCGAAGTGTTTGAGATTGACTTTTTTCTCGCACACATAGTGATTGATGACGTTCCAGATGAAGTTTTCCAGGTCAAAGTCGAACTCTGGGAAATCTTCGCCCAGGTTTCTGATGCGATTGCCATCAAGATCGAACGAGTACCTATTACTGACAATGTTGAAAGGATCCATTTTTGGATCATGCACATGGTAGAATAATACCTTTGAGTTTGACGGAAGGAAATACTGGGTAAAGAACTTTTCGTAGTCGTACTGGAAGTTCTCTCCTTCCAGTTCGATAGCCTTGCGAATATTCTGCTTGACCTTTTGCAAATTAGAATAATCCGTCAGAGGATCGTACTGAACGATACTCGAGTGTTCGTAGTTCTGTTCATGGTTGTACCACCCGTATGCCCGGTCAGGGAGTTTATAGACTTGATAGTACTTTAGACCATAGTAGTGGGCTGCCGCAACAAACGTCTCTTTATCACCCTCACCGGCTCCACCCTGGGACAAAAGAGGGTAATACCCGTATGGACCATCAAAATTGTAGTACAATGCCAACAGCAAGGTCTGGAAATGAAGAGTCTTGTTGATAAGCATCTCACCTGCCTCTGTCGTCCAATCAGGTATGGTTCCCTCTCTGTCGTGGAGCGGGATGTTGTGGTATGGGTCAGCATTGAGCTCTGATTCGTAATATTTTGGATCAGTGAACATGTCGTTTAAATGCCTCACTTGTTTCTGTCCGATTTCTTGCCCTGTGATATGATAGAAGTATGGAGATGTGGTTCTTCTCCAGAAGTCCGGCCACGTGATCATCTGGTACTCTTTATAAAGGTCAGACACAAACAATGGATCAGGGTTTCCAACCGGGTATGCATCAGAGTCGAGGAAAAAGGCGTTTTCGAAGGATGATGCAAATAGGGCAAACGCTTTGAATTGATAACCGTTCACCTCGAATTTCCTTAACGTCTCTTTTCCGAACACTCTGGGCATCTCAACACACCTTGCATTCAACGCAGGAAGAATTTGGTCACAGTATTCGAATTCGTATTCGTCGTCGCTAGGAAGAATGACCTCCACAGGAAGCGTAGATCCCACCTTACGCAAGGTCTCGATACCAAGCAAAGCAAACCACGAATACTTACCACCACCGACAATCACGTATCCATTGCCTTTGTAAAATCTAGGAGTGATCTTAGGCAAGTTGCTGACCACAGTCTCATGCTTGAGAGTCAAATCATTGATAAACTGAGGTGGGAAATTAACAAATTGCAAACAGTCGTCCTCGCTGAGTCTATCCCATGGCTGAGCATAGAACAAGACGTTCTCAATAAATGGCTTTCCGTCCTTGAGAGTTTGTCTTTCCGCCAGCGGATAACTCAACTGATTTTTTCTCATCAGCTCGAAGATCTCTATGAAGAAGTTTTGGAACGTAACATCGCCGTGAACGATATCTTCAGGGGTAATTTTGTTGAGAGCTTCCTCTGTTGGAGATTGGTTGTCTGTAAGAGGTATGGATCGGTCGTCCGTTCTCTGTCCTTTAGATTCGTCTATCGAAGAAACTTTCGAGCCTTTCGTATTTCCTGACGATCCTCCAGGGATCACTCCTCCTTGCTCAAGGCTAAAATATAAGTTTTTAAGATTATCCGCGTCTTCAGGAGTCGAGCTTGGCGCTGCAGACTCTGAAGGCTTTTCTTTCACTTTGGAGGCGGCATATATCGAGTACGAACTGGAAGTGGACAGTTTAAATTTCGATAGGTGTTCTGTACCGGCAGACGAAGAAAAGACCAGTACCGTGATCAGTATCGACACGACCAGGATCAGAGTCTTAGCTCTTCTATTTCTTGCGAAAAACATAGGGATGGATGGTACTTTGCGTGTTGCTGCCTGGATCCGAGTGAATGTTTTCCCTTGTTATGCCTTTGTGTAGTCGTTGCGGAAAAATTCCCAGCCCGTAGTCTATACGGAATAGAAGTACAAGATCAAGAAACTCTTGAAACTAGTGATTAATATAGTAGACACACGGAGGCTGTGGGAGAATCAGCGCGCCACCAGTTGCTGGAGTGTTTTTTAAGTTAAAACGTATTGAAATTGCACTTTTTTTTTTCTCTGTTTTTATCTAGCCACAACAGCATCAGCCACAAGGCCTTTTATTCGGCCGGCCCGTTACCCAAAATGGGAATACCGGCCGGTTTCAGCTGATTACGTACACATGTTTTTCAAGTTCGTCGGCGTGAAAGAAGAAAAGGTTACCGGTTTCCACCGCCCGATAGCGGATTCTTCACACGTGGTGGCCGGATGGCCATCGCGTTCCCCTCGCAACGTTTCCGGTTATATGTATTTTTCTAGTTTCTAGGCAAGACCAAAGCGGTGCAGAGATGACGTTTAGAACAGGTCAAGAAAAAAAACCAAATCTGCTTGCATTTCATCGTCGCGTACCAACCTTTCTATTCTGATCAGTAGCTTGGCGAAGAGGTGATGTACAAGAAACTTGATAGCATGGGTATCGGAGCTACCAATAATAGCTCTCTGGGCAGCGCGTTGGCCAAACTGTGGAACAACTATAAGTACCTGGCGATCTCTACATTATCTATGTTCGTCATTTTGAATTTGCTGGTGTCAAATTCGGGCTCCAATCCGTCTTTCAGCCTTAGCCAAAGCTATACACAGGATGTTGGCTCGGCTACCCATAACACTACAACGATCGTGTCCAAGCCACCGAGAAAGAACGTGAAGGACATGTACACTATTGAGGCGAGGCTGATCGCCAACTTCCCTTACAACGCAAACGAGAACATCGAAGAACAAATCTGGCAGTTGTGGAACGTTCGCGCAGACGATAAAAACTTTCCTGAGGAGTGCAAGCCGCACATCGAGAGATGGAGAACCGTCAACGACAACTACAATCACAACCTCATAACCCTGTCTGATGCTGAGGACACCGTTGTGGACTACCTTCGTCCCAGCGTGCCAGAGGTTGTGGATGCCCTCAGGTTCCTTCCTCATGACCGTCTCAAATACGAGTTCCTCAAGTATTTGCTTGTGTACATCAAAGGTGGACTTTATGCAGACATCGACACCACAGACATCAAGCCGTTGAAATATTGGTATGACTCCAAGGTGATCGGGGCCCGGTTGATGGTCGGCATCTCTGCTGACTACAACGACCAGAACTGGGAAAAGCTCTACAATAGACGTCTTTCATTCACGAACACGATTTTCCGTGCCAAATCGCACCATCCATTCCTGGCTAAGCTGATTGCGCGAATCACGTATATTTGCTTCACTCAGCAGGAACTAGTGAAGAGCACTAACTGGGACGAGGTCTTTGATAATGTCGATGCGAACGGCGAGCCGCTGATTCAGTTCACAGGCCCTTCCATCTTCACAGACACGCTCTTCGAGTATATGAATGAGCTGACAGACGCTGTGTTTATTCGCGTCGCCAAAAACGAGAGAGACAAGGATCTGAAACCGATTGTGGGCCCTAAGGTTCCTGAAAACCAGCGATTCTCGTACAGATCATTTACTGGTGCCATTGCACCTACCCAGGTGGACGACATCATTGTGATGCCTCACATCACCTTCAATGGGCCGGAAAATGCCCAGAGAGACGAATACGACGATAACGATGAGAAACAGGGCTATGAAAAGTACTATTACGCTCGCTCGCTGTCGCTCACCAACTGGAGCAATAGAAAACAAAAAATTCAGTCCACTTGAGACGTTACATAAACTTACTCTATAGATTCTGATACGGGGAAATTAATTACTACAAATGCACTAGTTGCAGAGATCTCGTCTGCGTGGTATGTTGCCCTCGACGCTCTTCACGAGCGACTATTGATGGAACGGCTTCCAAACACTGTGTCACTTGATTCAGGCTTCTGCATAAACATCACTCTTCCGTATGAGGAATGGCAGCCATTTTTTTAATTTATCTATGCGCATCTTATTGTTGCTCACAATAGCCAATTAGCATAATTTTACGAGGACCCATTCTGGGCTCCGGGAGATTATAGAGCCCAGACTATGCCAAATACATCTTGTTTCATATGCTTCTTATTCCAAAAAGACTGGCCCGCTTAGGACTTCTCGTGCTCCTGCTACTTGTCATAGTACTGGAAGCCACCAGCGGAGGCGTGCCCACGGATAAAGAATCCTTCGTTTACAAGATCCGAAATCCCGGGCTGGTCAAATTATTCTCCCACTCTCAAACAACCTCATGGACTTGGAACGAGATCTCGCAGGCCCTCGTTTTTCGCTCTCCTGTTTATGACCATTCTGCCCCAACAACTTACGTTCGCAAAGACTCGCACAAGTTCTACAAAAGCCTGTACAAGAAGAAAATCCCGTCTGAGCCACAGGAAATGATTTTGACAACCAAAGAGGGTCTCGAGCCCTACCTGAGGGCGAACGGAACGTTTATGTCTATTGTGGAGGAAGGGGATATGGAAAAGCTTCTGAACACAGTCCACCAAATCGAAGAAACCTGGAACCACAATTACCATTACCCTTACGTTTTTTTGAGCTCCCAGAACATCTCAGCAGAGTTTCAGCACAGATTGAGAGAAGAATGTTCCGGCGACGTTATCTTTGAAGAAATACCTCAGTCCGTCTGGTCTGTTCCCAGTACAGTGGACGCTCTCCGAATGAAAGAAAGCATGAAGAAGCTGGCTGCAGAAGGAGTCCAGATTACGAGCGATATAGTATACCGTAACAGAATGCGGTTCAAGGCTGGCTATTTCTTCAATACAGGAATCATGACACATTACAAGTACTACTGGAACCTGGAAGCCGGTAGCGGCTACTTCTGCAATATCGACTACGACATATTTAAGTTCTTGGAGCAGAACAACTTGTTGCACGGTTTCGCTATCTCCCTGTACGGCAATCCTCACGCCGTGGAGTCTCTTTGGCCAAGAACACTGGAATTTGTCCGACAACATCCCGCCTATGTGGACAACAACGCCTCCTTCACTTGGCTCACCGAGTCGTTGCAAAATCCCGAACACACAAAAATAGCTAATGGCTACTCAACATGCCACTTCTCTTCTGCCTTTGAAATAGGCGACATGGATTTCTACAGGTCCAAGATGTATACCGATTTTTTCAGACATCTGGAAGACTCGGGGGGCTTTTACTACGAGGCGTGGGGAGACGCTTCTGTCAGAAGCATTGCTCTGGCTCTTTTCGGCGACAAAAATAAAATCTGGTGGTTTAGAGACATGGGAGTCTCGCAAGATCCGTACCACAACCGACCATTGAGCGATAAGTGTTCCAACACCAAAGACCCTGCAGGGTACTTTGGCGCAAGCGAGGTCAGTTATGAGAATTGCCTGCCAAACTGGATCAGGTACGAACTGCCCGAGAAAAACAGACAGGCATATACGATTCAAAATTAAAAATAGGACATTTTCGAATTTGCACGCAATATTCGAATGGGATAGGTTCCAAAAATTCCTCGAGCGGTCAGAACATCGTTCCGTCCACTAGAGAGCGGTCAGTTGATAGTTTTCAACTAGCAAAAACATGATCTCGGACGAATCCTCACTGATACACGTAATGCCCTTGCATAAGGATAATTTCCATCACTGCAATTTTTTCACCTTATATAGTTTGTGATTGTGGTTATGAGCACAGGAAAATATTTACAACTTGACTCCGATGTGAATAGCAGCCACGCCAAAGGTGAGGTTTTCGTAGCCCTTGCCTGGGACGTAGAAGCCGGCCTCTCTAATCATGCTAGCGAAAGTTTCCTGGTTAGGAAATCTGCGGATACTCTCGACCAGGTACTGGTACGAATCTCTATCGTTGGCAATTAGTTGACCCATTAGTGGTAGCAGTGAAAAAGAGTATGCTTGGTAAATATAATCAAGCATTTGGTTATCCACTTGCGAAAATTCCAAACATGCAAATATTCCGCCTGGCTTCAACACTCTGTATGCTGTGTTCAAGCCCGCCTGGATATCTGTGAAATTCCGGATTCCAAACGCAATGGTGTAGACATCTTTGGAGTTGTCTTCTATGGCGTCCATTTTTTCACCATTCTGTTCTAAGAACTGAATTCTTGGGGAGTTCGCATATGGCGTGGAAAGACATCTCTTGGCACCTTCCTTGAGCATGTCGGGGTTGATGTCGGCAACCACCATAGTAGATTTGTTGTCGCCGTACTTAAGTCTCGCGTGGTCAAGCAGCCCAAAAGCAATGTCTCCTGTTCCTCCGGCAACATCCAAGAAATGCAGCGGCTCTGGCGAGTTAGGCCTCATTCCACAATCCAATTTCTCGATGAGATGCTTCTTCCATAGCCTGTGTATTCCCATTGACATCACGTCGTTCATGATGTCGTAGTTCGACGCAACAGAAGAAAACACACCTCTGACAAGCTGCTCCTTCTGCTCTTGCGGAACAGTCTTAAATCCAAAGTGGGTCATATTATCCTTCAGGCCAGTGCTAGTAGTGCCGAACTGTCTGGAAACAGTATTCACATGACGCAAACTGGCTCTCCAAATTCTCGTCATCTTGCTCGTACTGAATATTTCCCAACTTCTTTTTCCCGCCTTCACCGCCACAAAAGGGCGCGTCTATTCTGCCGCGCACAGATTTGAGGATATCTATTTTTCCCTTTTAGCACAGCGTCTTCTTTATCATGAGATTTGCCACACAGGCCTTTATGCTCTTGCTCTTCAGTATTTACGTTGCTGGTGGTCTAATTCCCCCAAAAGTTGTAAAGTCTTTCAGCTACAAGGTGAAGTCTCACAATAAGGATATTGCAACCGAATTCCTCAGTGAGCATCAGGACATTCCTCAACTAAACATTTACAACTCCGAAATGAGACACTACTCAGGCACCTTTGACAAGACGAAGTCCAGCGGTATCTTAATCACCAAAGAAGCTATGAATCAAGAACATTTCCGAAAATTTGGACTCAAAAAAGTTGCCGACGTCGCGCGCAGCTTTGACGTTGGTGGACTATATAGCGATAGCGCAGCACAGCCAGTTGCATTCCCACCCGATACGCGGGCACTATTTTTACTGAACACGCAAGCTGAGAAGCAGAATACGGATGGCTCCGACTTGCTTTTGAGTGTTCCTTTTGATATACATAAAGGTTATCAGCTGGTAGACTACAGTCTGTTGCTCCCATTCAGATATCTCAAATTGAGAAATGATCTTGCTAGCTTTTTGGGTACATCGGCAAAAGAACAAAAGCAGGGCGTTCTGTATTACAATGCGAACACAAAACTGGAAATCAGCAGACCTGTGTTCATTATGGTTTTTGCAGAGAACCCAGAACAGTCGAAATCAACCTTCTTTGATATCTTTGCAAAAGGATGGATCAAATTCCTAGGCTCTTTCGACCTCACTCATTCCGTATTCTGTTCCGTGAAAGACCATCTTTCAAACACCTGTGTGAACATCAACACCGACGGAAATGCAATAAACGTCCAGCCAGCGTTTTCGAACTCACATATTGGATTCAATCACCTCTTCTCTACTCTTCAGAGAATGCAAAAGCGAGATGTTGAGACATCATCACTGCAACCTCAGTTCCGTCAATTTGCAACATTTGCGAACTTCTCAAGACTTAATATCAATGACCCCGATGATCCATTCAAAGCAGTCAAAATACAGGTGTCTGATCCGGGACTTCAGAGTAACAAGAAGAATTATAAAAACGGGTCTTCTTGCAACTCAATAGACCAGAATGGTAATGAAGTTCACAATTCTACGAAGCTACCAGACGTTTCAATGAAAGACCTTTACCCTTCAGTGAGCACGGAGCCCCAGCTACCGCGCCCTTCTCAGTATTCTCAGGTCATATTCCCTCAGCTGAGCAAGTATGACAAAAGAAGCCTGGTGGACTTTTTTCCCACTTTCGGTTGATGACTAGTGTACTGAGCCAAGTACTTTAGTCGTGCAGAATCAGGAAAAAAAAGTACTTGGATCGAAGACTCACTCCGGGGTACTTTCATATTATATTTTGAGTATGACGCATTTATCGTCTTTAGAACACCATTTGACGTTGCACGTACGACGCTACCTTACCAGACACTTCAAGAATGAAACCATAAGATTTTACTCGTTCATTGTTGCACTTTCTTCTTGCCTCCTGATCGCATCGGTGGTAACGTTCTCTATTTTTACACCTCAGTTCATGGACAATCTAGACTACAACCAGTTCAGCATAAACATTGTGGGCGCATGCATGGTGATGGGGCTCTACATGACTCTACCAGTTTTGGGATATTTCAGTGATTCTCATGGTCCTGTTCTGCTAGCTATCATCAGCTTGATTCTTTGTCCCGGATACTTTCTGGCTTCTGCAGCTTACAGGTACCGCTTAAATTACACTTGGATGGGTCTTGCGTTTTTCCTGATCGGATGCGGAACTTCGTCAGCGTACTTCTGCTCGCTGCTTACCTGCGCGAAAATCTATCCTGAACGAAAGGGCCTTAGCATATCATTACCAGTGACATTTTATGGACTTTCTTCGCTTGTTCTGGCGAATTTGTTTAAACTGCCGGTTTTCAAGACATCGAGAGGTGACATAGACATTCTCAAGGTCTTCACAGCATTGGCATTATTGTATTTGGTTCTGGGTGTTTTCAACTGGATTTCTTCAATTATAGTCACAATCGAGAAGGAAATTGTTTATCTGAAAATCCAAGGAGAATCGGGGCAGCGCGAAGAAGAAGGCCTCGAGGATGACGAAAGCACTCCGTTGCTCAATAGTCAACTTCTGGAACCTGAGACTCAGGGCACCAAGTTCAGACACTTCTTGTCTAGCCCCTCCACGAAGCTCCTTTATATGGCACTCTTCTTCCTGGCAGGACCACTAGAAATATTTGTTACAAACTTGGGATCGCTAACTGCAATGGTGGGAGATGTATCCAAGAATGATGTCGCCACGCAAGTGAACTACTTCAGCATTTGCTCGACAATGACGAGGCTCCTAATGGGCGCTGCAACTGACCTGCTGGGGACGATCAAATCGACCACGCTATTACTGGTGTCGGGCATTGCGGTGGCTACGCTTTCGTTTTTCTTGATTGCAATAGATTATAGTCATTTTTCCGTGATTACGGGTCTTGTTGGCATCGGGTACGGATCTACATTCACTCTTTTCCCCACTCTTATTGCCACTGTCTGGGGAGTTGAAATTCTTGGGTCTACTTGGGGATTATTCTTGAGTGCTCCAGCTTTTGGATCACTGGTTTTCGGTATGTTCTATGCGTTCGAATTTGACAGATATTGTGACATCAGTATTACCAGCTGGAATGTTTACTGCTTAACGTTTCCCTTTGCATTATTTGCTGCAGGATTTGCCTTGAGCGGTGTTCTCGTCTACTTCTGCTGGAGACTCTACTGGCACACCTCGCGCCTCACACTAGAAAATAATTAAATATAAAGAGACACTCATCGAGTAATGAAAGTTCTAAGAAGTTGGCACGTCAGGGTTCCGCGGTGGCTGTCTATGCTGCGAGCCGGTCGAGGCCAGAGGATTTTCTTTCCTGGATTGGCCTGTGAAATTTCACAGCGGAGATTCCAGTCCCACCATGTAGAAGAGGAATACACGATGGACGTGAGCAATCTGCCAGCCCGATGGAATAACCTCCCCGGAGACGCACAACAGGACATCATCAACTATCTGAAGGTGAAACAAGAGTTTGGATGGACGTACCTCACGCGAGACGAGAAACAAGCCATATACTACATCAGTTATGGTGAGTGGGGCCCCCGTGACGCAAAAAGCATGGGGATTCCCGACCTAGTGTTCAAGATCATGTCCAGTTCCATCCTGTTTGGAGTGGTTGGCTTCACCTTGATCAACTACGCACGCGATCAGACTAATGAGGAATGATTATGTCATCTTAGAGAGCAGAGAAAGCGTTGTATATATGTGCTGCTAAAAATAACCATGAGAACCACGTTACTACAGTACTTTGTAAAGTGCGTGAATCTTAGAACTCACAAGACAGCGTTCACACTCGGCCGCGATCTGTGCAACATAACCAAATCACGGATCGTCCATTGTTATGGCCATGCCGTACCTTTCTGCGCCGCCTCGCTAGATGCGTGGGTGTTTTTTTCTAAAAATTCTTCGACGCGCACGACTGCAAAAACGTAGGCACAAAAAAGCAGAACAAAATAAGAACAGTTTTTTTAGGACAACCAAAGCATATTTTCTCGTTTCACCAAGAGAGTATTAGAAGATGGCGGCCCGTAACTTGACTTCCAGGTCCCCGCACATGGAGTCAAACTCTAGTGAGGGTTCCAGTGCTGACCCGTTTAACCAGGAATTCGAGCCCCAGAGTTACGATGAGTACTCATCCAATTCCACCGGTTCCAAATCTCCAGAGGAACGTAAACAGTTCCTTGGGTATAATAACAGCTATCGGGATTCGACTTCATCCATAGTAAATCCTTTTGGGTCCAACAATAACTTGAGTACACAGCCTCTTGAATATGACAGATATCCACAGGGATTAACCGGCTCGCGTGCTGTTTCCATGGGCTCCGTTGGGTCCCAACAAGAAGGTGTTCGTCCAAACCGCTATAGTGATGGTTCCTCGCAGCTCTCGGAAAAGTCCTCGAATCCTTTTTTGGTGGACACAGATTTCTCTCCGTTTGGAGGCTATCCGGCCTCCTCTTTTCCCCTGCACATAGACGAGAAAGAGGAAGATGATTATCTACATAACCCGGACCCTATCGCTGATGCAGAATACGAGAAGCACAGATTCAGGAATGATCTGAAAAACATGGACAAGCGTTCTCTGGGTGCTCTTATAGGATGTGTTATCCTTGGTCTTGGCATATTGTGCTTATTTGTTGTCTGGCCAGCTCTTACTTTCACAGGTGTTACAGACCACTTGGACTCCAAACCATATCATGACACATATGTGCTTCTGACAGATTACGTTTATCCACAACTAAGTGCAATAAGAACTTCTTTAGTCGACGAAGACACTCCGGAGAGTGCGAAAACGAGAACGGCAAAGGATGGCAGTTTGTGGAAGCTGGTGTTCAGTGATGAATTTGCTGCAGAGGGTCGCACATTCTACGACGGTGATGACCAATTTTGGTACGCTCCAGATTTCCATTATGATGCTACGAAGGATCTTGAGTGGTATGACCCGGATGCAGTCACTACCAAAAACGGAACTCTCCAGCTTCGGATGGACGCTTACAAGAACCATAACTTGTTCTACAGATCAGGTATGTTGCACTCTTGGAACAGAATGTGTTTCACGCAAGGTATTATGGAGGTTTCGGCCAAATTCCCCAATTATGGTAATGTTACTGGTCTGTGGCCTGGTATGTGGTCTTTGGGAAACCTTGCTCGTCCTGGATACCAAGCAACAAGTGAAGGCGTGTGGCCTTTTTCGTATGAGGCTTGTGATGCTGGTATCACTGCTAACCAATCCTCGTCAGATGGAATATCTTACCTCGCAGGTCAAAAGTTGAACAGTTGCACATGTGATGGAGAAGACCACCCTAATCCGGGAACAGGCAGAGGAGCCCCTGAAATTGATATCATTGAAGGCGAAGTCGACACTAATATTCGTAACGGTGTGGCATCTCAATCGTTCCAGACCGCTCCTATGGATATTTGGTACATGCCAGATTACAACTTCATCGAAATCCATAATGCTTCGATTACTACTGTTAACACTTACGCTGGTGGTCCATTCCAACAGGCCGTGTCCACGACCACCACATTGAACACCGCTTGGTACGAGCTGGGTGAAGGAACAAGGTACTTCCAGAAGTACGCTTACGAGTACCTCAATGACAACGATAACGGATACATTAGATGGTTTGTTGGTGATCACCCAACCGCTACTGTTTATGCTTATGCTCTTGCTCCAAATGGTAATATTGACTGGAGACGGATTCCAAAGGAGCCAATGTCTATGATTTTGAACTTTGGTATTTCGAACAATTGGGCTTACATTGATTGGCCTTCAATTGAATTCCCTGCTATCATGGAGATTGACTATGTGAGGGTGTACCAACCTAATGACTCTGTGAGTGTCACATGCGATCCCGAGGATTATCCGACTTACGACTACATCAACAACCACCCCACGGCATATGAAAATTGGAACCACACAACTTGGAAGAGTGCGGGTTACACTTTTCCAAAGAACAAGCTTACTGGCTGTTGAAAAACACGCGTTATTATATATTAGCTAGAAATTGTTCTAGTGCCACGGATTGCTGTTGTTGGTCCAGGAAGTTGAACTCCATGATTTCCTGGTTGATGTTAAAGTCTGATTCGCGGAGAGCATCCAGCAGGTTTTGGGGCCTTTTGCTTTCCAGTTTACGAGCAAGAACTATAAGTTTCCCGCTTTTTCTAAGCGCGCGAAGCACAAACGCTATATGGTCGCTTTTTCGGAACTCGATGTATTTGTTGAAAATCTTGTTGCGCAATTTGTCCGACTCTAAGCCCCGAAACTCAGGGGCCTGTCTGAATGTGCGTTTAAACTCCAGATAATTATTCAAGTTGACGTCGTTGTGGAGGAGCAACTTGCAGTATTCTATCACCGCCCTCGTGGTGGGATCAATGTTGCTGTTCGATCGAGCGACCTGTGTACACCATTGGTCAAATAATGACCTTCGTTTTTCATCATCATCTATTTCAAAATAAATTGGATCGTTCATAAATTTATCGCACTCGAGATCGTAGGAGGAGTACGGGTCTACTTCGTAGCGAGTTAACATGTTGTAAAACCGTTCTGCTGCTTCTGAGGAGTTTTCTTCGTAGTCGTCCAAATCTGAGAGGTTTAGGCCTCCGGACGAATCTTCCTCGGACGACAAGTCGGACGACTCCTGTTCGGATGACTTGAAAACTTGATTCTTCATTTCTGACAACTGCATTTGCTTTTCCGGATTCTGTTCCTCTTTTGAGGACTGCGAGTCTTCCATTTCAGTACCATCCTCGGTGTCAGACTCGTAACCAAGCATTATACCTGTGTTGTCTGATGTCCGACGTTGAATCGGCGACACCTCATCTTTATTATCTATTTTTTCGTCTTGACCATCTTCCTCTTCAGAGCTGACAGCTTCGATCTGTTTAGCAGGGTGTCTTACGCCGTGAAGGAGCTCGTTTAGGTCTCCAGCTTCCTTGTCCATGATTCGTGCGCCCCTCGCGACCCCAAGTAATAAAAGAACTTGCTCTTTTTTGTTCTTCAGTTCTTGCACCTCGCTGACACACTCATTTGGCAATTCCCAATGGGATGCTAGATGGTCCTTGTCAAAATAGAACTTGTACCCACGATCAGTTATGACCAGTAACCATCTTTCTGACAACGACAGTTGGTATAAGGGTTTACCGTAATTCATAACCTGTCATAATTAAATAATTTTTTCAATCTATATACATTATTTCCACTCCAGGTATTCACTACCATACTCGTTCGGCTTGGTTTTTCTGTCCAGGACATGCTTCACCTTGTAGAGCACGCCATTTCTGTGTCCATATCTGTGCAAGAAGTATTTGCCTGCTTCCTTGCCGGTGACAGAGTACTTTCTGTTCGAACCGTCCTCGCCTTTAACGTATCTTTCAATCTCAGCTTGAGTAGGGAGTCCCATCTGCCATGGGTATTCCGCGTAGTTAGGAATCAAGTCAGGGCATTCAGGGAATTTAGACACTTTGACGGCTTCAAGCGCGTCGATGGTCTCCTCCACAGGTAAAGCAGTGTCCTCCTGAGGCTCAAAGGCATCCAAAGAGAGCAGGCCTTGGACGAGCCTATTTGGCACATCATTAACAGACGTGAATTTTGGATTAACCTTTCTATCCTCTGGATTTTCGGACTTTCTGTTGATGAGGTTCTTCAAAATGTACTCGTTGAAATCGTTAGGCCTGTAATCAAGCATCATTTTGGATGCAGTTTTGAGCTCATTGGTGAGCGCGTCATGGATGGTGGCCTGGCTGTTAGCAACTAGCATGTTCCACGTCAGTTTGAGCGAGATTTTCGATCTGGTCTTGAGTTTCTCGACAGTATTCAGTGCAAATTCGCTACCGTCGTTGATGAGCGCCTCAATCACCTCTTCCACAGACTTGTGAGCCTGAGGGTCAAAACAGGACTCAATCGTGTCCAGTTCTTCCGCAGTGTACTTGAACTTGTGTTGCGATGGGATTTGCACGGTAAACTCCTCAATGGCCTCGCTGATCAACCTGTAGAAGTCTTGGTTGGCAAAAACATAGCCTTTTTGGTCTTCGGCAAGTTCCGGAAGCTCCAAAGTAGTCAGTCTCTCAAGAAGCTCCTCGTGTCTGTGAGCAGGAACATAGTGTGTACCGTAGCCAGCAATCAGCGTGTCAATTCCAGATAGCTCGTCTCCAGTCAATGAAAGGTAGTATCCCAGATTTCCGTCCAGTTTTGGTAACCAGAATGAGGTCCCCACATCGCTGAAGAAGCCAATATTGGTTTCTGGCATGGCAAACCTGGTGCTTTCGCAAACAACTCTGAAGGGGCCGTGAACAGACAAGCCGACTCCTCCCCCCATGACGATGCCTTTGACCAAAGACACCACAGGCTTGTTGTACACAGAGAGCAAGTAGTCTAAGCTGTACTCTTTCTCAAAGAATTCGACCGATTTCAAGGGCTCCTTGCTCAGGTTGTACTTGGCACATTGGACAACGTCGCCTCCAGAACAGAAAGCCTTGTCAGACTTGGAGTTGATGATGATCATGTTGCTGGAGCTGGATCTGGAGAATTCGACCATTCGCGCAATAATCTCCTCACACATGGTGGTGTTGAGGGCATTGAGCTTCTGGGGTCTATTCAATGTGATAATCCGAGCTGTATTTTTCACTTTGAATTCCACCTCTGACGCCGTTGTAGAGTTCATTCTGCTTGTTAAAAGATGTGAATTGAGCGCTGCTAGACGAGGCACCTGTGATACCATTGCTGAGCGATGCAGTCGATTAAGGGCGAGCATATTGGAGAGGGGAACCGTGCAGGCAAGTCGGGTAATGTGTCGAGTAAATTTTTTATTTGTCGGTAGGGTAAACCCAATGGGGAGCCAGGGAGCACTGACGGCAGATTTTGCGAGACACAGTAGGCACATTTGTGCAGAGCTTTGTAGGCTGCTACATAGTACTGTTGCGGGCTACCGATTTCCCTTTTTCGCATTTCTAGTCTAGTCTCTCGTGGGACGTCTGTTTCTGCGCACACATTTCCCGAGAACCTACAAATTGCTCCGGGTTTTTTTCGCTGTCTTGGGCACCCCTCGCACCTCATCGTATATGGTCTGAGAAATCGTATGAGATACACGTGTAGATCTGTCTTCTCCTAGCCATCACCATGTCTGAAATAACTCATAGGCTGGCAAAAACAACACATAAAACAACCCCTCCTGTGATTGACACCTCGAATATCAGCCAGACCCTCGATTTCTACTGGACAAACGCGAAAGATCCGCACTCGATTAGACGAAAACTCATCCTACAAAAATACCCCCAGGTCACCAAATTATGTGGACACGAACCGCTCACAAAATACCTCTCATTGCTTGTTGTTCTGCTTCAGTTTAGCATCGCCTACTATCTCAGGAACACCAGTCCCCTGAGCTACAAATTCATGGCTCTGGCGTACGTTATCGGCGGGACTTGCAACCAGAACTGTTTCCTTTGTATCCACGAGCTATCGCACAACTTGGGATTCAAGAAACCGCTGCACAACAGGCTCTTTTCCATAGTGACGAATTTGCCCATCGGGATCCCCTACAGTGCTTCTTTCCAGCCATACCACCAGCTCCACCATAAATTCCTCGGAGACGAGGTCTATGACACGGACATCCCTACTCGCCTGGAGGCCATCTTCCTGTCCAACATTCTTGGCAAGGCGTTCTTTGCCACGTTCCAGATTCTGTTTTACGCTTTGAGACCCATGTTCATCACGCAGGTCAAATTCACTCTGGTCCACCTGCTAAATGTCATCGTGCAGGTGTTTGTTGATATCCTCGTGGTTAAGTACTGGTCTGCCAACTCATTGTGGTATTTTATCATGTCTTCATTTTTCGCCGGATCGCTGCACCCAACCGCTGGACACTTCGTGTCCGAGCACTACATCTTTGACCCTCCTAAAAACTACAAAAAATACGTGGATGCCCCCCCTCTGGAGACATACTCCTACTACGGGCTCCTCAATCTGGTGACGTGGAACGTCGGCTATCATAACGAGCACCACGACTTCCCCTTCGTTGCGTGGAGTAGGCTCCCGCAGCTGAAAAAAATAGCGTCCGAGTTCTACGAGCCGTTACCACATCACAAGTCATGGACGTGGACGATTGTCGACTTCATTTTCAACTACGACGTTACGATGTTTAACAGAGTCAAAAGAGATACAGCCGGAATATCGGAAAGACGAAAGATTGACTATAACGACAATTCCAAATAAGTATACTCCATAGATCTATATATGCACAGCCTAGAAAATACTATAAACATGACTTCACTAAAAAACCTTTTGGAGTCTGTCTCGCAGGAAGAGCAATTGCAAGGACAGCTTCTGCTTGTTGGTGGTGAAGCAGCAGATCACATCCGGTTTCTGAATGCTTTTGGAATCAGAGACGTCAGTATTACACCGTACGGATTCCATTTTGCAGAACACGCAGATGTTCACCTTTCTGTCCACTCTTTTGCTGGCGACTACGCTACGGTGTACCAACCAGTACTTGACAAACTTCTTTCTGGCTCGCTTGTGGTCTACATTCTCGACGCGCTGGAGCTGCTAAAGGAAGAGCTAACGCAAGAATCGATATTCAAGCGTGTTTCTGCATCTCTCAAGCCTTGGATTAACGCCTGCTCGAAGGCCTCCAGGTGCTCTATACAAGTTCATAACGTGTCTCGTGTTGATTACAACGTCAAAAGCATCGCCATGATTGACTATCTACAGCAGTTATTGCGATTGATCATGATGGATCAAAACGGCTCTGTGCTGTTCTTTCAGGACACGGATACGCCTGAGGACATTGTCCAGCTACTGAAAAGCTCAGCAGAATTACGGATCAAAGATTACGATAACGTGTTCGTGCCCAGTGGAAGCGATAGCTATGGGAAGATCAAGCTACTGAATGAAGATTTCGATTGCGAGGGAACACTCCAAAATTGGAATAGAATAGAAGTGGTTACCAAAGAAGTGCCTGCCAACGCAACACCGACCAAGACAGAGGACTTGAGGCAGAAGTACCAGGACTTCCTTAGACAGATCCATTTGGCTGTGTAAAGATGTGCTTTAGCTGGAAAAAATATTGGCCGTTTCGTGTGACATGGTCGATGCCGGAGTAAGCAGCGGCTTAAACAAAGTACCGCCTGTGGCAAGTCCCAAGGGCCCGGTGGAAACTGTACCTGAGGGAGATATTTCGGCGGAGCCTCTCGTGGAACCTTCCAAGAGACGGCGGTCGTCGCATCAGTCCATCAAACCGCGTTTCAAGAAGTCCGCGCTCAAGACTCCAGTTTTCAGGCTAAAGTTTGACAGCAAACGCAAAAACCCTCTGAAGTACGTCAATATCAGGGAGCTCATTTTGTATGCGCTCACAGACGTGAACAATCTGAATTTCGGAGAGCTCGAGAACAGGAAGTCTGTGAACAAGGTGGTATTGGTTCTTGCTGATGGACTTACTGCGACTGACTTCGGATATGAGAGTTTAGCTGGTCTTATTGAAGAGCAGGAAATAAAGAACGCGGAGAAATATCCATTCATTTCTCAGCAGTTTGCAAAATTCATTCCCTTGCTTTCCCCAGGAGCCAACAGAAACCTGTTCTCATGTGCCACCACTCTTTCTTCTTCGGCGGTGCCCGAAAAACACCGCCCGGCGTTGATCAAAGAGCTTGAGGACAAAGGTGTCCAGTTGTCCGATTTGGTAATTGACTACACGCAAATGGTGGCCAATGGCTACCCTATTCACCCCGATGTTCCAGGTGCTACCGAAGGATCTATAGCGCAATTCTCTACATTTCACGCTACGCGAGACCTCGGCAGGAAACCTAGAATGCTTGCACTGGATTGCGAGATGTGCTTGACTGCGTCCGGGAGCGTGGTCACTAGAGTGGCGGTGACGGATGAAGCCCACAAACTTGTGGTAGGAGAGTTTGTCAAACCAGACGAGGAGATCATAGACTACAAAACACAGTACTCGGGTGTTGACCAGGCCAGCCTCAAAGGAGTCACAACCACCTTGCATGATATCCAGCAAAAATTGCTGGCCACCATATCCAGTAAAGACTACCTGATTGGACATTCGCTAGAGTCAGACCTTTGCGCGCTCAAAATCTCACACCCAACGATAATCGACACATCCATTTGTTTTGACCACGTGAAGGGCCCGCCGCTCAAGCCGTCTCTGCGCCATCTGGCTTCCGAGATACTGGGAAAGAGTATACAACAATCTGCCAATGGTCATGATCCAGTTGAAGATTGTATTACATGCATGGAGCTAGTACAACTCAAACTAAAAAAAGGTCCAGCGTTTGGCAAAATGATCACTGAAGAGTCCATATTTCGCCGTATTTCGCATACAAACAAACAGGTCCTCATTGACGGCAAGAAAGTCCCCAAGACGGGAATAGCCATAAATTTTGGAGGCAACAAATTTTTCAATGAACAACGCATTGACGTCTCCACGGATGAAGATGCTGTTCAAAAGCTGACTGATTATCTACCCAACCATGAGCTGGCAATGATCAAGCTTCGCGAGCAGGACAGGTTCGATCTTAGCATCAAGAATATCTACGAAACAATGCCGAGCAATTCCCTTTTGATCGTGTGTGCTGGCCACGGCGATAGAAAACGGATCAACGAACTAATCACTTTGCAGAGGAACTTGTCTGGTCCTTTACCTCCAGAGGACCACCAAGAACTTATTGCGTGCGTGGCGAAAGCGAGAGAATCACTTGCTCTGATCAAGATTAAACCGTAAATATTGGCTGACGTAATTTAGTTTACGCGTAGATCAAAATAAATACAAAAGAAAACAAAACTCACAGATCTCATGACCACTCTGCGAGACAAAAAGCGAAGTTTCAATGAGAAAGACCGAGCTGGAGTCCCGATACAGCCTCGTCTAAAGCTTAATAAGCGGCTTGTCTTACGCAGACCGCCTCAGTTGGGTAGCGTGGCTCGTCCAAGCCCTCCGAACTCTCAAACAGCAAGCGGTGAACCTCGAAATGAGATCAGCGAGAAACCTGTCACAAAGCCAGAGACAATTGCTGAACCACCCCCTGAAAAGGGGCCGGAGGCTCAGAACATATTGTTGGCAACAGAAGAGAAACCCGTCCATTTGGCCTCGGACTCTCTGGAAAAGGCACAAAAGAATATCACGGAAGCGACAACAAAAAACCCAGAGCTCGAGAGAGTGGAGTTTGCTCTCGAGCAGTATGGCGAAGCAGAGGACTCTGAGGAGGAAGATTTACCATCTATGGAAATTAGACAGGAACTATTTTCTTTAGTCAAGTCGTTTCCAGGCCTGTCTTCCAAGTACAAGCTAATAGACAAAATCGGTGAGGGAACATTTTCCACCGTTTACAAAGCATACGACCTACATCGCATATCTGAAACTAGCATAGGGAAAGCGGCTTGGAATTCCCCACCAAAGGGCCATGTGGATAAGTCCACGCAAGTGTCTGACATCCCAATTGTTGCATTGAAAAGAATTTATGTCACGTCTTCCCCTTCGAGAATATACAATGAGCTTCAACTCTTGCACGGTCTAGTAGGATGTCCGAATGTGGCCCCACTAATAGATGCTATTCGTTATGAAGATCAAGTCATTGCAGTGTTGCCCTTTTATAAGCACGCAGATTTCCGCGATTTCTACAGAGACTTACCCCTGTCTGGAATAAAGATATACATGCATGAGCTTTTTACTGCCCTGAGTTTTGTGCACGAGAAAAAGATCATTCACAGAGATATCAAGCCTACCAATTTTCTATATAACCCATTGACTAGGCGAGGAGTTCTGGTTGATTTCGGACTTGCCGAAAAAGAAACAGAAATTGACTACGCAGCTTGCCCTTGTTTCCAGGGAGGGCCAGCAGCTGAAGACATTGCGCCTGTCAATGCGTTCCCTACGAAGGGATACCCGAAAGATGACCGCAGACCAGGAAGGCGTGCCAATAGAGCCGGAACTCGTGGATTCAGAGCACCTGAGGTGCTGCTGAAGTGCGCAAATCAAACCGTCAAGGTCGATATATGGTCTGCTGGAGTCATGTTGCTTACACTTCTATCGCGAAGGTTCCCTTTCTTCAACTCCACAGATGACACCGCTGCCCTCATTGAGATAACAAATATTTTCGGGCTCTCTCAGATGCGCAAATGCGCACAGCTGCATGGATTGGGCCTGGAAAGTAACCTGCCCAAAATTGAGTCCACCCAATCGCTAGGTGCGTTGCTATACACATCAATCTTCCTGGAGGCCAAACAGGGCGACACGCTAGCGGAAGACTCTCCTGCTTGGGAGCTGTTATCTGCTTTGGATAAAAAAGGACGTCCTGCCGAGACTAAGCTGGGAAGTGACTATGCAGAAGCTCTCGAAGTACTCGAATTATGCTTGAGACTAAATCACAACGAGAGAATTACTGCAGATGATGCGCTGAAGCTGCCCTTTTTCCGGTCAGGATCTAATGACGTCGACGATATTATCTTAGACTAGATTGCATTGATTAATAAAATGAATGATGGCTACCCGATACGTCTATGATACACTACTGCTGACTTGGTTTGGCCTTTTCAAACCGTTTTTCGACAATTCTTTTGATTTGAGGCGAGGTCTCAAATGGCCCATAGTTCCTGAATTTCTTGAAGGCCTTTGCAAACTCCGTCTCGTCCAAATCAGCATGCTGCTCATGGAAGAACTTCTCCTGGGCGATGATAAAATCCAAAGTCAAGAAGAATTTGTCTTGCTCCTCAAGGTCCTTGAGCGTCAGTTTGCCCTTAGTGTCCAATGGGGTGTTGAATCCCTCTCCTTCTTCCAGAGCAAGCGTCGTGTCGGACAGCTTAGTGAGGATTCCATCTTTATAAGCTGCCATCACGCCACCGGCCTTTTCGATGCAATGATTTCTGTAATCCCCTTTGAAAACCTCCACTGAGACCTTTCTGGATCCAGTCCATCCAATCCTAATCAGATCTTCTTTTGTGATCGCTGGAGGTTTGCTGGTTAATGAATAAGGATTCACAACACCAAACTTCAGAGATCCAAATATAATGAGCACCTTGAGCACGTTGAAGAAGAAGAAAACGCATTGAAGAACCTTTCCCGACTCAAACAACAATTCTCCACGTAAATATTCAGCAAATCCGGCATCGTAGAATTTTTCCACCAAGTAGCAAACAGCCTTGCACACCCATGTAGTCAACGCAATTCCAGGAGTTGGCGAAATAAAGTCTGGCAGATCAGTGTACAACCAAGTCAGAAGAGCAGCATAAATGGAGTAGGTAAGGAAAGTTTTCTCTTCCCAAATAGGAAGCA
Organism: Ogataea haglerorum; assembly: GCF_019207285.1. NCBI lineage: Eukaryota > Fungi > Ascomycota > Pichiomycetes > Pichiales > Pichiaceae > Ogataea > Ogataea haglerorum. Next base: position 194,307 of record NW_025065163.1, read on the forward strand.
ACAACTGGCCTGGCCAAACCTTGGACACAATCAAATCATCGTTCGAGACTCGAGTGAGCCATTTAGGTTTGTCCGCGTCACGACCAAACAACAGTCCGCCCTCGGCCGTTAACTCTCCAGGACATCTGGAAACCATAAAGCCCTTAGGAACCCTGTTGTAAAAGATGGATGGACATAGTGCCAAAGGCAGCGTTTCAAAAATTTGGAACAAGTCCTTGAACGTCTGCGTTTTCTTGACTTCAAAGCAGTAGTCCTTGTCTTCGTCAAGGTTCATGCGGATATAAACATCCTGAGCGTACTCTTGTTTCTCGGTCATGATAAAATACGTACGATATTCAGGCCCCGCAAAAAAACTACCGTGTCGTTCATGGTACGTTACGTAACAAAAATCCTGCTTTAGTATTTATTCTTTTGATTACTTAATCTGAGCTAGATGCTAGTTACATTGTCAGAAACTACCTGGGCCCTTGGGGATCATATCATCAAACGATGCTACAGACATGTCAGCCTTTCTGTTACCTAATATTAACTTCTAAATTAGTTTTGGACAGCAGAGAGAATGTCGGAGTCACCAGCATCAAGAATGGCAAGGGTTCCGACTCTGAAAAGTTTACCACAAGCAGTACCAAGCTCGTTGTTTCCACCTTGGAAGTAGTAGATGGCAGTCTTGGACAACATGGCGTAGTATTCCAACTCAGACTTTCTCAAGACTGGGGTGTTGGCAGCAATGATGATCAGCTTAGCCTTGCCTTGTCTCAATGACTTGACAACGGACTTGTAGCCGAGGGTGAACTTACCCGACTTCATAGCCAGGGCCAACTTGGCGTTCATGTTCTCTGAGTTCTTCTTGGATTTAGGTGCCTAGCATGGTTAGTTACGGAGAGAAATAAAGGATACTGACCATCTCTGTGTTTTCACTCCGGTCTTAAGCTTGGTGAATTTTTTTTTTTTTTCAGAGATGAAAATTAACCTCTGAAAGACAGTCACACTAGGTTTCCGTATTGGGTCTCTAAAATTTTTCGACCCTCACGCTCTCTACATTTTTTTCTCAGCAATAATCTTTTCTCATCAAGATGAAGGTTGAAGTTGACTCGTTCTCCGGCTCGAAGATCTACCCGGGCAGAGGTACTCTGTTTGTGAGAGGTGACTCGAAGGTGTTCAGATTCCAAAACTCCAAGAGCGCCTCCCTTTTCCACCAAAGAAAGAACCCAAGAAGAATCTCCTGGACTGTTTTGTTCAGAAGACACCACAAGAAGGGTATCACTGAGGAAGTCACCAAGAAGAGAAGCAGAAAGACTGTCAAGCACCAAAGAGCTGTTGTCGGTGCTTCTCTCGATTTGATCAAAGAAAGACGTGCCTTGAAGCCAGAACAAAGAAAGGCCACCAGAGAAGTGGCTGCTCTCAAGGAGAAGCAAAAGAAGCAAGCTAGAAAGGAGAAGAAGAAGGCCGAGAAGGCTGCACAGGTTGCTACTGGTGCCAAGATCTCTAAACAGCAGGCCAAGGGTGCTTTCCAGAAGGTCCATGCTACTTCCCGTTAGTATCTGATAATGAAGATCAAGTAAGGTGTACAGAAGTTGTAATTCACTGCTGTTCGTATATTTCGTCCAGCCGTTCGATCGGCAGACCTTTAGTCTCCGGGACCAGGCTGTACACCAATGCAAGCCCGGTGACGTTGAAAAAGAAGAACACGAATCCGATACCAAAGCCGAAGACCTCTGTAAGAGGCGGCGTAACCAGTGTCATGACGAACGTCACTAGCCAGCTCATCGATCCGCAAATGGACATAGCCTTCACTTTGATGGATATCGGATAGAGCTCTGAAACCACCACTCCGCTCAACGGACCCCATGTAGTAGCGAAAACTCCTATAAATCCACATGAAAGCGACACCATAACGACGCCCATGGCGACGTTCATGTTGATTTTCGACAACATGCTTACTATGGTGAATAGCAGCATGAAACAGGCGAGTAGCGCAGACCCTGTCATTAGTAAGCTGGTCCGCTTGTAGCGATCGACGATGAACAGGGACACCACTGAAAATACCAGATTCACAAACCCGAAGAAGACTGGCACCAGGTATGGGTTTGTGAGGCCAATTGTAGCGAAGATCGTGGTGCCAAAGAAAAAGAAATAGTTGATGCCTGTCAGCTGCTGGCAGCAGAGCACACTGATACCGGTCAGCGTGCGTAGCAGGTACTTGGGCTCTCCTTTTCTGATCGAGTTCTTTTCCTTGAGATTTGCGTCGTCGTCCTCGCAGCTGTGGTTGTTGAACATGAGAGCGACTATCCGCAGCACTCCTGGGTCGTTCACTCCTAAAGATCGTGCACGAGCTACCGACAATTTGGATTTTTCCACCAAATTGCGGTTTGTAAGATACCAGTATGGGGATTCGGGTACAAACCAAATGAGAACACAGACTGCTACCGCCCAGAAAAGCCCTTGGATCAGGGGCACTTTATATTGCAACGTGCTGGTATTCTCGAAGAGCGACTGACAGAAATACATGGTGACGGCTCCAAGCTGAATCCCAACGGTGGTGAGCAGTTGCTGAATGCATATCATTCCACCTCGCATACTGGCAGGCGCCAGTTCACTGATCAACATGGGACAGGTCACGCAAATAATGCCGTTGGCCATTCCGTTCAAAGCCCGGCCAAACATCACCTGGATCCACACGAATGCGGTAACTGTCACCAGGTTTCCCACAGCGTAGATGACGCCTGCTGAGAATATTGTTGCCCTAAGCCCAAATGGCGTAATTAATGAAATGCTAAGGATGCCACCAACGAACCCGCCCAGACTGGAAATACCGATCAAGGCTCCCTTCGTGATGCTGTGGAACGCGATTTGGCCGCCAGTTTGGCGGTCGCCAAAAGTATTGACGAAGGCGGGCATGTCGATCATACCTCCAATAGTCCCGATGTCGTATCCAAAGATCAGGCCCCCGGTAGCTATGATGGAGCTGAAAATGATGATTGGCCAGGTGGACCCGATATCGTCCTCAGCTGGAGTCTCATCCTGTTCATCGGCTTTTCTGCGCTGCCCTTCCGGCAGTCTGGGAGAAACAAACGATATCTCGCTCATGAAGAATGCTCAGGTCCGCGGTAGGGATATATTTTGCTCCTTAGCGCGAGGGCCCTACGAATACACCCGTACACCGGTAACATGGGGCCCAAAGAGGCTGGGTTCGAGTTTCGATGAGGCGGATCCGCTTTATGGCAGCTTTGTCTGGAAGAATACAGACCCCGGAGGTTGAGCAATGTCATGTGTGCTAGGAGCTGACCGCGTTGTGAGCTTAGCTGCCGAGTATTAAATGTAGTCTAAATTTAATTTTCCGAAATACAGGTCTAAAGAAATAATAATCAGCACTTCTGTTTTGTGGACATGAATTTCAACAACCCCTGTTTGAAGGTATTCATGGAAGGCTTCTAGTGGTGTCTCAGGAAGCAATATTATGGAACTACCACTTTGCGGAAGAGTTAGTCCTGCCACCTTACAGTTCAGGCTGCCCATTTTCCCAATTAGGAAGCCAGCCTTCTCTTTCTAGTATGAGCTAAGATTTTAGTTGCATATAAAACAATAGGAGATAGGATGGCTAGCAGTGGTACAGGCTTTTTTGGGTAGCAGGATTAATGTTTTGAATAGTATGGTTATAAGGATGTCTTTGTTGACGGTGAATATTTCCTCCAAGCGATGGCTTGACGATACCGATCTGGACACCTTATAAATAGTCTGCCTCAAGATCCTGAAACTTTCGCACACTCACTTATACACTCTTTACTATATGCGTTTTTCAGTCGCTCTTTTAACTGTTCTTGCCGCTGTGCAGGCTGCCCCCCTGCCAATGGCCAAGGTGATCACTAGAATGCATACAGCAGATGCCGTGACCACTACACAAGATAACTACTATACGGTGACGTCCACCATTCCAATCGTTGAGATCCTTATTTCCAACGGTGTCACGTACACCAAAACTCTTTTAACCGTTGCTTCCGGAAGCGAGATCAACGCTGTCCAGCCAACCACCACCGTGGTTGCCAAGGACCCAGCTACGGTTGCCAGCCAGACTAGTGACTCAGTGCCCATTGTGACACAGAGCAGCAATCCAGTGCCGATCGACACCAGCATATCTAGCACTTCTACGAGTACGAGCCAGGATTCGCCTGTCTCTGTGTCCACGACCCCTGTGCCATCTAGCAGCTCGCCGGCCGCAGCTACCACCGAAGCTACCACGGAGGCAACCAGCACTACTAGCTCTGACGACCTCGATCTTGTTGGATCTGTCAACGTCGAAAACACATCCACTAGTACAAGTTTGACTAGCCCGTCTAGCTCGACTAGTTCCAGCTCCTCAGTGGCCACCACAGAGACCTCTTCCACGAGTGAAGCTTCTTCTTCCACCAAGCAGACGCCGCCATCCTCGACCGAAGCTCCTAGCTCAACGATTACCTCATCGTCTTCGTCGTCTACAACATCTTCGTCCTCGACGTCGGAGCCAGCTAGCTCTACAGCAAGCTCAACGACCTCCTCTGCTGCGTCTTCCACCTCTTCGTCGTCTGCAGTTTCGACCGTCATTCCTTCTGCCATTGTGTATTCTCCATATACGGACTCAGGATCCTGCAAAGATTATGATACCGTCGAGAGCGACCTGTCCCTGATCCAGTCCAAGGGAATCGGCGAAGTCAGAATCTACGGAAACGATTGCAACTACCTCACTACGGTGCTCCCAATCTGCGCAAAAAAAGGAATCAAAGTCGACCAAGGATTCTACATCAGCTCTGCCGGAGTGGACTCCATTGACGATGCTGTTACTGAGTTGATCAAGGCCGTTCAGGACCCCTCTTCTGGATTTGACTGGGACCTCTTCTCCTTCTTTAGCGTCGGTAACGAGGTTATCAATAACGGCTACGCTACGGTTGGTGATCTGATCAACAAAATCAAGTCTGTTAAGTCGCAGCTGCAAAGCGGTGGATACACAGGAAAGATCACCACCGCAGAGCCGCCTAGCACGTATCAGAATAACCCTGATCTATGCACGAGCTCTACTATTGACTTTGTCGGTGTGAACGCTCACGCTTATTTTGACCAGTACATCACTGCAGCCGACGCTGGGACTTTCCTTACCAACCAAGTTCAAGTGACCCAACAAGCTTGCCGAAACATGGACGTCAAGGTGGTGGAGACCGGATATCCAAGTCAAGGAAAGCAGAACGGAGGCAACATACCGTCTCCAGAGAACCAGAAGACAGCCATTAAGAAGATCCTCGAGGACTTTGGCTCCGACGTGACTATTCTAACAACGTACAACGACTTCTGGAAGGATCCAGGTCCTTACGGCATCGAGCAGTATTTCGGGGTGATCAATATTCTGGAGTAACTAACCAATTTTGCGCCTTTTACACATGAGGATATTTCGAGATTGTACAACTAAAAATCAATAACTTTTTTCGGGAAGAACTCATCAATCAGCTCAAGATAGTAGTCTCTGACCTCGTCGATGTCACATTTCTTGTCCGTCTTTGAGTAAAGGTCGTAGGGATTGAATTCTTTCACGGCCCTAAGCATCTCTTCGTCACGGTCGTTCATTAAATATTTGTACGCACCCTCCTGGTGCCATGGATAGAAGGAGTGATATCTGATCATCGCAAGCGCCTGCGGAGGTAGACGGCTCTGCTCCTTCGCTAGATGATACATATACTCATCGTGTCCCCAGCTCAGCATGACGTTCTCAAGACCGCAATGAGGAGAATAAATACCGTACTTTGTGTTGTAGAGCGGATTGTAGTAGTCGGGATTGGCTTTGAAAAACTTGTAGTGTATAATTTTGGTGGAGAATCGACATCCAACAGGGAACGTGTCGCCAACCACGTCCCACTGGCCCTTCGAGTCATAGAAATAGAGCAGTTTGCCGAGGTCGTGAATCAGGCCGACTAACTGGAACCATCGCGGTTTGTTGTCTTTTCTTATCGCCTCTGCCGTCTGTAGCGCATGCTCTATCTGCGACAACTCGGTGTCGGGATCGCTTTCGTCCAGTAAGTTGTTGAGTTTCAAGAGGGCGTCCCATATGGTCATCCTGTCTCTTATTTTGGTTTTGAAGTTAATCCGTGCCTGTATGTTGTACGCTACCGTTTGAAACTCGTGCTGCTCTTTGTAAAACTGCTTCACACGGTCGTATGCGAGGTCGTATTGACGGTATTCTCTGTATGTTGCATTTATAAGCACACTAGGCACTTGAGCGGCTGCCTTTTCCAACTCTTGTAGTTGCTGTTCCTTGTCCTCTTTTTTCTCTTCCAGCTGCTTTATCTTCTGTTTCAGCTGGTTGAGTTCCTGTATATCCTCATCCAGCTGCTCCAAGAGACGGGACTTGTCCAAATTCTGGTACTGGACCTTCGGTTTTTCTATTTTGGACATGAAAAAGAAATCGTCACGAGACAAAATTCTTGTACCATGCTTGTGTTCCGGAAGCGGGACGAGGAATGGAAAACGAGTTTTTTCGCTTCTACGTTACGGTTGTATGCATACTATTTCAACTTCTACACGGCTGCTCAACAATAATAGCATTACAGTATCACATGTGATTGGGTCGATGCGACCGGAAAAAAAATTATTTCAGAATATTCGATAAGCTGTTTACAAAATTAACATGGCCGCACCCAAAACGTCGAAGGAGACCAAAAAGTCAGCGTCCCCTTCTGCTGCCGCAGTAGAGGAAAAGCCGACAATTGTCGTCAACGAAAAAGAACGCAAGAAACAAGCTTTCATCGTAAGAACTATCTGGACCCTTGTTATGATTTTCGGTATGTTCTTCATAATCTGTGCAGGCCACTTCTGGACAATCATGCTGGTCCTAGTTCTCCAGGTGCTGGTTTTCAAAGAGCTCATTTCTATCACTAGCGAGAGAGCAAAAAATCAGGACCTCAAGTATACAGGCTATCTCAATTGGTACTTGCTCATCACTACCATCGCCTCCTTGGAAGGCAAATCGCTCATCACATACACCATCAATTTTTTGATCGACTCCAACTACGTTTCTGTCCTGGCAATGAAGTTTATTATCCATCAGAAATTTGTCTCGTACTGCTCGTACGTCTTTGCCTTTGTTTTCTTTGTCTCTACTCTGAAGAAAGGCTACTTGAAGTTCCAATTTGCACAATTGTGCATCACCCATATGATCCTTCTCCTGGTGATCTTCCAGGGCCATTGTATTGTCAACAACATTCTTCACGGTATGATTTGGTTCTTGCTGCCGGTCGGACTTGTCATTACCAACGACATCTTCGCGTACATTTGCGGTATCACTTTTGGTAAAACTCAACTCATCTCCATTTCTCCCAAGAAGACTGTTGAAGGGTTTGTTGGAGCTGGGATTTGCACCACATTTGCATCGGTAATCCTCACTTATTACTTGTGCAATTACAATTACTTCATTTGCCCAATTGAAAACTACAACGATTTGCAGGTTAACTGCTTGACTGGCGTCTCCTGTGAACCAAATCCTGTGTTTATCCATCAGATTTACAAGATTCCAGCCGACTTGGCTAAAATAATTGGAAAGGAATATGTCCAGATCAAACCAATATACCTCCATGCTACCGTCTTGTCTCTCTTTGCCTCACTGATTGCTCCGTTTGGAGGCTTCTTTGCTTCCGGCCTCAAACGTGCTTTCAAAATTAAAGACTTTGGTGACACTATTCCAGGTCATGGAGGAGTCACCGATAGAATGGATTGCCAATTCCTTATGGGCTCCTTTTCGTACTTGTATTACGAAACTTTCATTTCGACACATCATCTCAACATTGGAAATCTTCTGCAGACGATTGTCATCAACCTTTCGGGTCCCGATATCCTGACTCTTGTCAAAAGTTTACACACTTACCTGTTCAAGATAGGCATGATCTCAGAAGACGTTTATGGCCAGTTGGTGGAACTCCTAAATTAATAAAGTCCACTCTCTCGATTTAGCTACTTCGGTGCTACGGCCCTTTTCTTAATTGTTATTCGAAAGTCCAGCAACCTATACATAGTACGATTAACCAAAACCATAACCGGGACCATCTCAACTCTCCGAAGCCGTAATGGACTCAAACTAAAACCAGGGTATTTCAAAACTAGCGTACCATTGTGAAACCTTATCGTGTAATATCGTGTTGAATTCTCTGACTCCATGAGCGGACAGCCTGAACTGTGTGTGTAACTGTGAGCCCAATTTGCTGAAATGGAAGCGGGATTCTTTGTATAGGCTGCAAGCAAACGAGACCCATTTCCTGCGAATCAGCGGCAATCGCTGGCGAATATATTTGAGTGCACGAGTAGAATTCTTCAAGGACCTCTGTCCAATTGCGAAGAACTTCCGTTGAGCAAAAGTATTGGCCTCGAATAGCGAGGAAAGCTTTTTTGGTATATCTAGGTACCGTTGAGTCAGCTTTGAAGTAATGTCTTTCATTTTAGTCAACAACTCCTCTAAATGTTCATCGCCACGTTCAATTGCAAGCTTCGTTTCTCTGGCAAAAGCCAGAGCCGTGTCTCCTGTCCAAAGCCGAGCATGCAAAAAGAGACTATCTGCAAATTGGAGCCCTTCCTTGATGTGGGAACCCCATTTCCTGATCAATCGACGTAACCTTAAATTTGTCCCCGCAGCCCTCTCGATGGAAAGCTCTTTAGCGAAATCTAATACCTTCAGGCTTGTCGATAAGTTCTCCTTCATAGTGCTCCCAAACCTGCGAGACCACTCTAGTCCCTTATCGCCCAATTCACGTCTTTGTTCCTTTATCCAAAGAAGCCCGCTATAAGCGTCAGCCAGTGCGCCTTCGCCAAACAATTCCCTTCCAAATTTGAGACGGTTATCGAAAGTTATCAAATCTTGATCTTGAAACGAGCAGCGAGTCTCATACTGTTTGCGTTCTTCAAAGTAGTGCTTCAAGCACTCCATCTTGGTATCTAGACCCTTCACTAGACAATCCTGAAGTGTGGTTCTCATATCATCAGACACAGCAGAGCAGTCTATATCCTTGGTTTTGAATACCGTTCCTCCAACCAGCATGGTCAGGGCAAGTCCTAGTGCAGCAATACAATGCCACGATTTTAGTTTATCCCGCTTTACAGCTTTAACATGGTCGGCAAGTGAAATGAGGGACTCATCAGTTGCGTGCTGATCCTCAAAAACATCTTCTTGCCCCTTCTCTAGTTCAATTCGAGGCACAGAGAAATGTGATCCGCTAAGTTCGTTCTTGAGCGTGGACACCGAAGCTCGAACTTCTCTGTTATGCTCTTCCCGTACTTCATCATCGCTAGATACAACATCATCATAGGCAACTGATTGCGAGTCGCTTCCGGTCACAATGGACCATGAATCATCTGAGGAAAGCTCTTGGGGGGTTAATATCTCTGAAACATTATTGGTGCTGCCATTATTGTGCGGAGTGGCGCTCTCTGGTGTAGCTAGACCTGAGGAAGAGCTGGATGCTTCCTTTGTGGCCATGATGTATCTTAGTATCAAATCGGGCTGCGCTTAATATTTGAAGGCTCGTGCTCTGTGTTTTAATTGGATGGCAAAAGCGGCAAGAAGAGGAAAAGATAAGGGAATTTCTTGTTAAAGTCGTGGCGTATGTGGCAGTGCACTAAAAATAAATACGCTTGATATTTTTTTGACATAATCACCTATTATAGCAGCTTTCCCAAGCCTCCAAATTTATCTGAATATACTCTCCCAAGTGCTTGTTATATTCAACGACCAGCTGTGCTAAACTGGACTTGAACCATTCATGAAACTTCACGAGCTGGTCCCATATTTCATCATTTATTTTCCCCAGTTCCTCTTCGAGAATCTCTTGTTGTCTTTCAAGTTGATAGATCTTCAGTCGTAAATCGTAGATACGGTTTTTGCGCGTTTGGTCTGGATTAGGGTCCGTGTATTTCAGTATGACATTGTTGATCTTCTTGATCCCAGGTATTTTCCCGTAAAATGGCTTTTTCGCGTTCACATAGAGAGCAGATTGTAGCTCTGCATCCGTGAGCGGCGCTTCTGCACTAGAATTACCGGATTGCTCTGAGCCGGTTGCCCGCGACGCAAGAGCATCAATTCTCGATATCTCTTCTTCCTGTTTCTGGTAGTCTTTGTACTTGGCGCGCGAGTCCTGCAACGACTTCTCGACCGTCTTGAGCTGCACAGCCTTGTTTCTGTTGTACTGGATGATCCTTTTGGCAATTTTGGTGAAGTTCTTGAGTTCAATGAGCTTGTCCAAGAGCCCCAGATTCGTTGCTTCAGAGAGTTGGTTGGCGTAAATCAAGGTTCTGTCAAACACTCTACCAACATTCTCAATGGAATTTGAGTCTTGAATCAGTGACAGTGCTTTGAAGGATGACCCAAGCTCGGTCAGATCGGGAGACATCTCAGTAAAGTGCTTCACCAGCCTTTTGTTGGTACGCGAAATGTTATCGAGCACTGCCTCATACTTGGAAAACTTACTTTCGAACTTGACGAAGTTTTCAGACTGTTCTTCACCAGCCAGCTCTGGGAAGGAACCAAAATTCGAGGCAGATGGCACCGGAAGAGTGAGATATATTTGATTTTCAAGGTTCGAAAGCGGATCAAAAGGTGCCAGCTTGTAGATCGATGTCTTGTAGAGTATCTGATTTTCTTTCATTGCAAGAAAGTCACTGAAATTGGTTTCTGGATCAAGAAAGCTTAAAAAGTAGTGGCACTTCTTGATCTGGTCAATCGCCAAACATCGGTTTAGAAACACGCTGAGCATCCGTTTTCGATACTCAACTAGGTTTAATGGGTTATTGTTGTTTGCTGAGGTACCATTTGCGGCTGGAAAATGTGACTCGAGTGACTTGGCAGTACTGGACGTCAAATTTGATGCTAACGTTTGTTTTTCAGGGATCGGAGGAATTAGCAGCGTGGGGAAGGTCTTAATCAGACACGTACGCAGCATTTCAAACTCACTATATCGTCTCTTGACCATTAAAGGCCCAACTTTTATCGTATACACGATATAACTTTGCAGATGATTATGCGTCTCGTTCGATTTAGAAGCTTCTGTGATGTGCAATTCGAGGTTGGGGTCCGATTCAAATATTTCAGTCACCCTTGAAGGGGCCAGAAAGTCCTTTCTCGTAATAATCGAGGTGGTCGAGTCCACTACTTTCGAATTGTCCATGTTGTAAGTTTAAATGAAAAAAAAGCCCTACAACTCATTTTGCCATGTATACAAGCCCAAGATTACTTAAGCAGTCGACGAATATATTGTGATGAGACAGGTCTCGGTTTCTCTCTCATCAATAGGGAGGATTGCCAAATACCACCTTTATGGGTGTCTTGCTTCTGTATTGATACTTGGAGAATCGAATGCGGTAGCTAAGATCGCCATGGCCGCGTATATTGGCGTTTACAGTATAGTTCTGTTTTGTTATGGATCAATTGTTTACGTCAAATCTTTCCAGTCTGTGCCTGAAACGCGAGGAGGTTTGATCAAGGCAGGGCTCGATTTGCTACCATTGCTGGTGGAAAAGGTATCGCGAGTGTTGATAAGTTGTTTTCACGTCATTTTTCAACTGCTCCATCTATCGTCTGGCACGAGCACGGCCAACGAGCTGTTGGTCGCCTATGCCATTGTGAGCTTCCGGAAAATCATTGCTTTGGTGTGCTGGGCATATATAACTCAGCAAGATGACAACAGTGTTCACATGAAGGCCTTTCTGGTGTTCTGTGTGATGAATATAACACAGAACAGATTTATACTGAAAAACGACACGGTCCAAGGAGAGCGTGTGGACTGGAAAGAGGGACTGGCAAGTTTTGTGGCCACACCGTCGAGCAACAGCAAACGTGAAGGGGAGAAACTACATTTCCGCAGAAACACGCTATTTGCTGCCAACGCGCTTTTCTCTGCTGTCCTATTCGTCTCCATGTTCAAGTACTACTCGCAGTTCCAGGACAACTACTATAAAGTGATGAGCATCCTTATCAGGTTGATTCTGGTGGTGGACATGGAGTTTCTGCGCACTCTGTGTGACGAATTTGTCGGGCTCGATGTCGTTATGGGCGGTGAAAAGAGTAACGTTTAGTACAGGAAATAGCATGATACATTAACGTCTATGTATTTTGGCGCGACCTAAGGGATCTAACTCCAGAACCACACCATCCAAGAATTTGATTTTGACCGTGGGCCCGTGGTTGCGGATCATCCGTCGTTTGCGCCGTGCTCGTATCTCGTCCAGATCACCATCTGGCTCGTCCCAACGGTCTTTGTCCAGCGTCGATTTGATCTCTGCCTCAAGCCGCTTCACTCGCTCATAGTTCAGAACGAAATGGACCAACTCTTTCACAGTCAACATGAATTTGATGTCCAATTCCATGGGGTCGTTGACATCATTTATCTTTGTGGTCTCCAGCAAAAACCGAATTCTGTCGTCCTTTTGCTCTGCCTTTGACCCTCCAAGCTTGCCGAGCAGCTCCATGCAGTTCTGGTACTCGCGTAGCAGCTTGTTGCGATCGTCACGGGCAAACCGTTTCTCCTCCTTCTCGCCCCTCTTGTGAAAGGCCTCGAACAAACTCGAGTCCAGCGGATCCTTGTTGCGTTTTCCCTGCTTTGCTGGCGGCAACGTTCGTTGACGCCGCCCCGCCTTTGTCCGTAGGTCCACCAGGTTTAGGGGATATCGCTCAACGGCCTCTTTGAAACCGTCCAGCTCGGGGTTATGACGAAGCCGTGCACCGGCCGGCACTTTTGAAACAACGTTCAGAGTGAGCTGTTCAGATACCCCTGTCGCAAGGTAGTTATCGAAGTCGTACAAATCCGCATTTCCGTGCTTGTCTCCGCCTCCGCGAAGAGACCGTCGGTGAGTCTCATCGCCCATACAATTACGTAACCGAGGATGCCATTTTTAAAAACATTTTAGTGTGGTAAAAAGTGCTAGCCATGTCGAAATTCCGGGGAGTCTCCTCGATGGGTATTGGAGACGCGTACCAGGCGGGCCGACCAGGCGCGGATCTGCGCCCGAAGCCGACCAGGTCAGCCAATGGTTTGCGATTGCGCTCCCGACAGTTTATCACGTTCCTGCTTCTCTGGCTCTTTGTGGTGCAGTATTTTGAGAGATGGCAAGTAAGTAGCATGATTAGATCCTGCCGTTGGAAAGACTGGGAAAAATGGCCTTCAGGCGCCGATCCGCATCATCTGGTAGTTATCGGAGATCCTCAATTGGTGGACAATTTCTCGTACCCTGCAAGAAATAGGTTACTGTTATATTTAACACAGCGGCTCAGCGACAACTATTTGCACCGAAATCATCGACTTTACCACCAGATCCTCCAACCAGACACCGCCCTCTTTGTTGGAGACCTCTTTGATGGCGGCCGCGAATGGACTAATCCAGTCTGGTACGGAGAATACTCGCGCTTCCACAGAGTTTTTGATCCGATCGAATCTACAAGAACATTGGCTCAAATTCCAGGAAATCACGATATCGGTTTTGGAAACGGAGTCCAGCTTTCTGTACTCAACCGCTTCAGAACATTCTTTGGCAACCCTAACGACTATCTTTTTTTGGGAAATCATAGTCTCGTCCTTTTGGATACAATTTCTTTATCCTCCACAGACCACCCTGAGGTGAATAAAGACCCCACAAGCTTTCTTGCGGCCCTGGGCCATGATGACCACCCTGCGAAACAATATCCTCGAGTTCTGGTGAGCCATGTGCCGCTTTACAGGTTCACAGAATCTCAAACGTGCGGTCCATTGCGAGAATCAAAAAAACGGTTTCCAGTGATGCGCGGTAAGCAGTACCAGACAGTGATCGAGTATGAGCTGAGTCAGCGCATTTTAAACTCCGTCAAGCCAAAGCTCGTCCTTTCTGGAGATGACCACGATTACTGCCACATTCGTCATCCCTTGGCAAACACAGGAGCGCCTCGTTCGGTAGACGGCGAAGCATTCACAGACGAGATCACCGTCAAGTCATCTGCCATGACTGGAGGAATCAAGAAACCTGCCATCCAACTGCTTTCACTGTATAACCCGCTAGACGGCGATGCTGATCCAAATTTAGTTGTCGAGGAAACAGGATCGTTGGTAGTGAGTCACGATACGTTGCGATCGAGGCTATGCTATCTCCCAGACCCTTACCAGAGCCTCAGATGGTATTGTTTTGTGATACTGCTAATGTCTGCTTCATTTGTGATGGTTTACATCTACCCTGACACTACAGCAAGACTGAATAGCCGCCTTCGAGACCGTTTGGGGGTCATCAAGCCGCTCTACGAGGACGACTTGGTGAAGAGACAGTCGCTGAAAATGTCTTTGATGGACTTTCTGCTGGATTGGAACGTCCCAGAAGGACGCAACTGGAAGATGTGTGTGTTGCACATAGCAGCTAGCTTCGCCGTCTACGTATGTATCTTGAATAGGTATCATAATTCTATATAGCATAATCGACGCGACTATAAATGGGATCAAAATAAATCAAGTTTATTTGTGCCCTATGAATGCGGTGGACATGCAAGGCTGGCCGCGCCCGCCGATCAAGGTGATACCCGCAAATGTTGTTCACACAATTGCAGTGAACATTAACAATTTTCGAGATCTGCTAAACTTCAGCCTAGTTAATAAGTCCTGTTACAATGAGATCATAAACGACAGCAAGTTGTGGATAGGATATTTGAAAACCATACATTGCTGGAAAAGACCGAACAGCAAGGAAAACATGAATGGGAAAACACCAATCCTAACAACTTCTGGAGATACCTCCTTGCTCATTGACGAGGAACTGACACCTATCAATTGTGTGTCAAAAAGCGTCTCGGATCCAAATCTAGCCCGCCTGGAGTTCATCAAAATCTATGAGATCATGGCGCCCATATCTAACGACCTGCTGGTCAAGAACTACTCGAATTTTCAGTCGCTCGCGGTGTTCAAGGAATTTAACGACCCTTTTGACCAATCCATGCTCTTTGCTGGTGTTAGCAAATTCATACAGATATATAAGCACGAGGACAGATATAGAAATATGGTCATTAGACTCAATACGATCTTGGACCTGTTTGTTACGTCAGTGATTCGAGAAATTGAGATACGGTTGAGACAGGAGGACTTCACGGAGGCGCGCAAATTGATCAGCGCACTTGACAACTTGAATTTAGATATCGGCGACATCGAGGTGGACAGCCTGGAAGCTTTACTGGAATTTTTCCTCGATAGATATGTTGATGCGTACTCATTTTTGTCATCTAAGGACACTGTGGACCGTGTTCTCAAAAAGACCACATACAAGGCCCGTGGAGTCGTGAAAGGATACTATCTAGACTTTGTGGAGGTCGACAACATCTTTGATCAAGTTGCAAGCTTACTGAACAAGCAATTGAGTGAAATTGATAAGATATTTGATACAAACGCGGATGAGGTGCCTATTGTGTTGAAGTTGATGGAGACGTTTCTTGGAAACTACTTTATTGGAGGACTGGTCGAGAAACTGATAAATCGGGCAAAACATATCGATGGTCTTGATGAGCCAGTAGACTTGGAAGAAGAGCAAGAGGATGAGAAAGTCGAACCACCTCATGTCAACATCATGAACGAAAACTCACTCTACTTCCAGTGCGTTCCTTTTCTATATCATAAGCTCCTGTCAACGTTTGAACACCTGAACTATCCGCAAAGCTCAATGCAATCGATTAATCAGGCCACAAAAATGGATTACTCTCCGGTGATCACCGGATTCATCAACTTCTACTATGAGCCCCATTTGGTGGAGTTCTCCGATCAGCTACCAAAACAATGCCACCAATCTCTCGTGCACTTAATAGACACATGGGAACTAAACAAAGTTGAAAACGAGAAGATGCTGGAGCAAGAAATCCTCAAGTTTGTGGATGATTCTTCAGAGGCACAAACAAACCATTCATTCGACATTTTCAGCAGTTTCTCTAATATATTCAGACTCAAAGGAGCGAAGAAAACAGAAAAAGAGGAAATTGAGAATGAGAAGAGACTAACAAAGTTTGCAGCTAAGCTTCAAATTTTGACCACCAATGTCCAGAACATTAAATCGCTGGTTAGCATGGACTTGACAGTTCTTATTCTACAGCATGTAAAAAACAGCTACGACCTCTTACTTGGACTGACGAAAAACTCGTCGAGCTCTGAGATTAAGGCCAACATCTACAAAGTGTGTCAGGATATATTCATAGACATGCTTTCAACGTTGATCGATCGCCATATAAAAAGCGGATTCCAAGAGGCATTGACTCGATTAAAGGAGTATAACCCAGCAGAGCTGGAGGTTAGTGTAGACTTCAAAGTGGAGCCGCTTACAAACTTCATTGAGCTCGTTAACGTTGGAGACTTAATTTTACAGATGATCAACATTTTCTATAATGAAGAGCTAGTGAAGAACGAGATTGTGAAAACGAAACCGCAGAAAAACAGAGACTTTCTTTCCTCCAATCAGTGCGAAAAAACGATTTCCAAGCTTGAAATGATGCTTGACACGTACGTCGCTGACGGTCTCGACATCAGCATTGGGGTGATCATGAATGAGGTCAACTTATGCATCCTTAGGTCTCAGGTAAACGAGGGAACTTACAATTTGGTGAACATGGAGCAAATGGGGATCAAAAATGGACAGCCAAGTGTTTACATCAAACAGACTGTTACCATACTGGAATCACACTTTAAGATGTTATCGGAATCTATTGATAAATCCATACTGGACATATTTAAGGAGGAGATTGGCGAGCGGTTTATTGCGACATTTATAAAGCTTCTGACCAAGAAACTGAACATCTCTACCATAGGAGCGATCCAGTTCATCACCGACATCAACTATCTGTACGACTTTTTCGTCAAGTACAAAATCAAGCAAACGGTGCAGTACCTGGTGGCTTTTAAAGAGATCAGCCAGTTGTTTTTGATTGAATGCGATGATAAAAAGAAATGCAAGGATCTTGGGAAGCTAGTAATAGACCTTGGGAGAGACAACGGCATTTTCAGCCCGGAAGAGGTGTATTCCTTTGTGAGTCGCCGCAGTGATTGGGTCAGCATCAAACGATCGGTGGACAAAATCATGTATGGCTTTGGGCCCGACGATTGCACAATTGTATAAATAGTGTTAAAGAATCTCGTTTAGAGTATCTGTTTCATCCTCCAGTCTCAAAAACACGTCGACGACGTCGAAAGGCTTTGGATTCTCTGGGTTGCTTAAATTCAGGTTCTTGAGTTGCTGGAACAGCCGGTACTCTGCATCCGTTACGTATGGATCCTCAATATCTGGGTTCTGTTTGTCGTTCAATGTTGGGTAAAGGCCTTGCAAAAGCTTGGTTGCAAAGGAGTATGTTTGGTAATACAGAGACCCGTGAGAAACTGTTGTGGCTTGGTAATTGACAATCCACGCGATCAGTTCTGACGAGTTTTCAAACTCCCGCGTTGACGAGAGCTTCTTGAACATCTTCACAAACATCTCCAGAGCGCCCTGTTCTTCTTTGGAGCACGAACTATAAGGCGTAGTGCTGAGGCGAAGGGTCAAAAGCGTGGCAAAATCTAGAGCGATCTTAACGAAGATCGGGGACTGTTCAATATCCAGCCCCACCAGCTCGTCGACCAGTTCGCGACTGCGGGAGGCGAGGGCAGAATATTGGATAGCTTTATCTGCCAGCTCTTTTGCAGGCTCCAAAAGAGTTAGGGTCAGATGAATCACAGACAATAAAGAGTGAAGAGACCGATATCCAGGCGGCGCTATTGAGCTCAGCTGATGTTTCCAAGAAGATAGGGAGCTTTGGATCAAATTGTCCATTGCTGAGTTTTCCTTATCGATGTCGAAAACAAGACCGTTGAGCATCTTCGAGAAATAGAGCGTGATGTTAACCAGCTCCCCAGTGTACGAGCGTTGATTTTTCTTGAGCTCCAACAACCTGTCTGAGGACGCTGACCATTGTTTTCCGAGTCTGAAGCTATGTAAAGTTCCAAGCACGAAGATCAAACACCAGATATTTTGCGAGTGAGTGGATGATAATTTGGAGTGCGGGGAATATTCTTTGTTGAGCTCATGCTGGACAGCAAGCTCTCTTGCGCGGTCAAGAAGAGAGTAGATATCGAAATCGTGTTTTTGGGGAAAAGAGGCCAAAAGTACGATAGCTTGAATAGAATGAATATCGGTGGAGTCCGACAACTGCTGTTTCAAATAGCCAACGATGCCTGCATCTTTGGACACAAGATAGGCCACGGTCCAAAAGAGAAGCGGCGACTGGTGGTACAACTGGGTTGGCGAGGATATGTGGTGCATGATAGGCGCGTTTGCTAGGTAACGTGTGTTGAATATGCTGAACCACGATTGAATAGTGGAGGCAGGATACTCCTTGCTACCAAGACTGAAGCATGGAGACTCATCGAATGAGTACTCATCATCCGAAGCGACCGGCGAACACGAGTCGATGGATAGCGACTTGCAGCTCTCGTCGCAAGAAGGAGTGTGCGAAGACATGGGAGAGGGGTAAGCAGAAACTGACTCTAGATCAAAAAGCCCGTCCACTTTGATTCCTCTTTCTTGGCAAATGTTCTGCAATAACCTATCCTGCAACATCAACATGTCCACCAGAGCCTTCATGTCCTGTATGCTGTCTGCGAGGTTCTTGATGATTGTGGAGCGCTGGACATGGACGACAGTCTCGATGTGGCAGTCGTGGCCCCTCCGGGAACAGGCAGAGCACGGATTTGGGCGCGTTTCGCTGAGATTGCACTTGATTTTATGCTTGCGACACCTCGCACAAGATTTCAAGAAGCGGAGCTTTGGCTGGCTCCTCGTAGCACCGTGAGGGTTGTTGAGTACCGTCGAGGGCTTGGGAGCGGTGCGTTGCTGACGCTTTTTCAGGGTGTTGGGCAAAAGGGTCACCAGTTTCCGTTTGCAAGGCTCAGACATTGGTGGTGAAAAAGTGCAAGGAGGTTGCTTTTAACTAGAAACAAGGTCCAGCTGCAAGGTATGCAGATAATCCGGGGAAAATTTGGTGCCGGGGTGCCATCTCCGAGCCCGGTTGGGGGTGGCAGAGAGGAGTCCGGGAAAAACGGGGTGAGCTCGCCGAGGCAGCCAGGGTGTGTGGGTGTACACCTGAGTGCCCACTGCGGCGTTCGAGCGAGGCAACACGAGTCCTTAAGGTGAAATATGATTCTCCATGAAACCTCGTTACGTCTTTGGAAAAAGCGCTCAACATCTCTAGCCAATGCCGTGGTCGGTTTTACAAATCTTTTCACGTTGATGCGCGTGTAATGCATTTCTATTGTTAAGGGTATTGTGTATGGTGTCGGAATCCGAGCATCCGGATCCACATTCACTCCGAGGCATTTATACATCTAGCACCATGGGGTGCATAGCCAGACTTGATGGCTGTACATAACCTTTGAACTGCTTAATTGTTAATTCCTCATTGGCTAATCCAGCAACTTTACATAATCCACTTAACAAAAATTGCTAGGTACCTTATTATGGCGACCGCATTTCATGGCATGTTTACCGGAGGCCGCTACAGGGTCCCACAGAAAATGGAGGACTTCTTGCTCGATGCCTTCACAAAGTACTGCGAAGACAATAGCACAGAGGACCTTCTAATCCAAGATCTCAAGCCGTTCTTCAAACAATACTTGCGCATTTCCGATAGACTCCTCCACTTCCTGCAACCGAACGATTTTATTCTTACAGGTACCACCGAGGTTGTTGATTTTGAACGCTATCTGTATCAAGGTGGATTATTTTTGATTCTGAACCAAAATTTGGATTTGATCCAGGACAACTGGAAACTCGTTTTGAGGAGTCTCGGACGCAGGCCCAGTTATGAAGAGCGCTTGACCTTCCCAGATGTGCAAAAGCTGGCTGCGTCGTTAAACCAAGACACGCCACAGAGTACAGTGGCAGATATGCTTACTCTACAAGGAGACAAACAGTATATCGATTTCTTTGACTTTGCATTGATACTAGGACGCGTGGGGGAACTAAATATGAAATGGGATTGAACTGATATCACAATGCTTACAAAATATGCTTGGATCTGAAGTAATTTCTCAGGTAGTGCACTTGCCACAGGCCGACTCCTATCAACACGAAAATGATGAGGACACTGAAGTTTCTCACACGTCTGTTGGTACTCTCGTTAGTGTCTCTCAATCTCTCCTCTCTTCTCACCAAGTATTGCAGTTCCTCGCTAATTTCATCCACCATCTCCTCAATCTTGCGGAACTGGACCTCTGCTGGCTTGAGCTTCTCAACTGCCTGGATAGCATTCCAGTCTCTGGCAGCAGCGCCCGCCTCAACCTCGAGCTCGATCTCCCGCGACAATTGGCCCTCCTTCTGTCTGTTTTGCAAGTGGTTCTCAAAACAGATGTCGAACGACGACGACGATTGCGATGTGAAAGCTGCGCGAAAATTGCCAGCGACGTCTCTCTTCTTGCGGTACTCGTTACCCTCGGAATCAACAATACGCAACGTTAGAACTTGGCCGTCGCCCACATATCCATCGGTATTAATGTTGACCACAACAAGTTGTCCATCCGAAACGAATTCACGCACACATTTGGGAGGCGGGCTGTGCAGAGTTGCCGGAATCTCAAGCTTCAACGAGGAAGCAAGACCTGCAAACAGTATAATAAATTTCACAAGTTCGATCACCTTCATACCTCAAGTCAAACACGGATCTAATAAATAAACACCGCGTCCAGTTTTTTTTTCCAGCTGTTCGTGAACTTTTCATGCTGCCATTATTATATACGGGTCACAAACGCTCTATTTTACATAGCTTATTTCATAGCTTACTCGGGATGGTAGTCGTCGTCATCTTTGGCAGGAGTAGGAGCCGTCCAGTCCCCCACTGCAGGAGAAACGCCCCATTCGTTTTCACGAGGAGTCTCCGCGTCAGGCTGCCAAGCAGACCGTCCTCCCCACACAGAGCCAGAACCATCGTTCCAAGCAGGGGTTTTGCCTCCACTGTTCCATGCTGGCGTCTTGCCTCCAGAATTCCAGGCCGGAGTCTTGCCTCCCGAGTTCCAAGCAGGTGTCTTCCCTCCTGAGTTCCAGACTGGGGTCTTTCCTCCGGAACCCCAAGCAGGTGTTTTGCCTCCCGAGTTCCAAGCAGGCGTTTTTCCTCCGCTACCCCAAGCAGGTGTTTTTCCTCCGCTACCCCAAGCTGGAGTTTTACCGCCGCTACCCCAGGCCGGAGTCTTGCCGCCACTACCCCAAGCTGGAGTTCTTCCGCCTCCAGGGCCCAGATCAGGACCGCTACCGCGAAGTGGACCACCATTTGGATTACCTCCAGATGAAAATGCTGCGCCTGGACGTCTGCCCCTGTAATTTTCCAAGTACTGTTCGTACGGCACGAATTGTCCCGGACGAGTCTCAAAAAGCAAATCAGATTTGTTTATTGGGATGATTTTGGCCGGATTGTGCATCTCCACACGAGCAACTTCTCCGTTTGCATCTTTCACGATACCCTTCTTACCCTTGTAAGGCCCCTTTCTGACACTGACATTCTGGTTAAGGGTAATGTCGCGGCCACCAAACTTGGCAGCAACTATTGGTGCTGCTGGAGGAGGCATCAGACGGTCTGGGTTCATCTTATTGAGATCTGGGGCTTTGAATGTTGACAAAATAGAGCCCTTGTTGGACACCGTTTGAACTTCGGTGGCATCAACCACTATGATACCATTATTTTCAGTAATGTTCTTGGACTTCAAGAAAAGATGCGAAAGGTAAATATGCACAATGTTTCCCTCTCTTCTCTCGCCCGAGACTTCTTTGACAATGTCTCCGACGGCGATCTCAAGACCGTTTCTGTCGGTCGTTTTCTCAGTCATCTTATTTAGTTCCAATGGAGATTGAATGGCCTTGGGTTCCACCTTCACCACCCGTCCGTCAGTGCACAGCACCGTAAACACTTCTTTCTCTGTTCGAATAACCATTCCCACAGATTGCGAGTTGAGCTTAACTAGTTGGAACAGCTCAAAAGCTCCAGTTTGCGTCGAGTTGGTAGAGGAATCGATGGACTTCATCAGATAATTAGGGAACACAGTGATATCTCTCTTGGTCTGGTCTGAAACAAGTGTAACTTGATTCTCCTCAACTTTCACGATGAGTCCGCTCTCATTCGAATGCACACCGTAGATCACGGTCACGTGATCACCAGGAAGGAAAATCTTTCTGAGCGTAGATGTTGGCACCTCCACAATGGAGTTATTCACCTCTGGGTCGTCGTTGCCTTCCAGTTGAACTCGAGCAATCTTGGCCTCTGGCGCAGAAACCACCTTACCCTTCATTTTAGCTTGCTCACCACTAACAATCTCCACTCTGTCATCAGGTTGAAACACAATAGCCTTATTACTAGCATCCTTCAAAGAGGACGCGATTGATTGCAAATCAATGCCCTCTGAACTGCTTCCAGAGTTGAAAAGCGTCAGCTCATGCAGAGTTGGCTTGACATTTCTGGTTTCAACTTGTTGAATCTTGACGTCTTTATACAAGAACCCATCAATGAACTCCTCATTTCGGTAAATGTAGTAGCCTCTTTCTCTTCTCGCAGTAGATAGGTGTTCTGGATCGTTCTGGCTGGCCTCAATCTCAGAAAAGAGTCTCTGTGGAGGCCTGAATTTTGAGCTTGCCGGGCCACGTCTCCCCTTTCCAGAATCCAGAGTGCCTTGGGATTTACCGTAATCCAGTCTTGGAACTAATTTGACTCGCACTTCCAAATCGTTTTCTGCCAAATTGTCGACAATTCCTAGATCCCCCTTATACTTTCCAACCTTGATACGCACGTACGATCCCGGCTGCAGCTGAACTTCATTTGATCTTCCGGGACGAAGCAAGTCTGGATACTCCTCAATTGGAACGAGAACCTTGTTGTTTGCGTACATGCCAGGCAAGCCTTGGATGATTTGATTAACTGCGTCCAGTCTGCGAGCTTCAATGTAAACGTAACCGCTGAAGTTGTCTCTTTGGAAAGCACTGAAAACGTCCGTGTATCTCTTGTTCAGCATACGAGCATATATTTGTTTGACCAGCTCTTTCTCCAATCCATTTCTGACACGAATACCCCAGATCAGAGGGTCATCAACAGATGGCAGCAACAGACGCTGAGAGACGTTGGTGGTTGATCCCATATAACGAGATGAAGCAGAACGGCCGTACCTCGCCTTGAACTGGTCTGCCAAAGCCTGTGCATCCTGTTCGTCAAGCTTTTCTCTCGAGCGATCCAACTTTCTGTGTAATCGGTCGCTAACTATACCGGTTTCATCGTGTGCCTGGTCGTCTGCTAAGAACTCATTACGGAGTATCTCGGCATCTTCGTCATCCTCCTCTTCCTCTTCATCATCATCAACTTCGGCCTCAACATCGAGGAACTGGTTACCTCTTCTTTTCTTTCGTCCACGAAGTGCTTCATCGTCGTCATCGTCGTCATCGTCTTCGTCCTCGCCTTCGTCATCCTCTGCTTCCTCATCTAAGTTGACGTCCTCAAATTCCGCTTCTTCTTCCTTATCGTCATCATTATTGTGTCCCAAGTTATCTCCCTCTTGCTCCGGCACAGATGACTCGTCGTGAGGTTGGGTATTGGTATTATCAACGTGCGCTTCCTCAGGATTGGCTGCTTCCTCACTCATTATCCATATTATTTATTTAATTGCCACTACTATTCTTCAACGCAAAAATTTTCGCGGGCTCAAAACCCAGTATATACAGAGAGATCGTGAACGAGCTAGACACAAGACGAGCCCATTGGTCTCTGGCATAGTGATCTCCGTCAATAGTCTTTGCTCTGCAGGAATGAAAGACGATATGAAGGCAGAGAGGATGTTGTTGAGAATACTCTAACCGTCCACTCAGGGTAACCAACAATTACCTCTTCTTCTGCCAATCGAACGCTCCTCTAGAAAAGTCTAGAGGTTTCTTCTGCGGCAGCTTCCTCTTTCTGTTTTCCGTGAATAGAACGTGGCGCTTGACGATCGGATCGTAGTGAATGTGTTTTCTCTCGTTGGCAGTCCTCTGGATCACCAAAGACCGCATGTAGCCAGTCTTTGCTGTAGACGCCAGCTGTATAATCGTTGTCTTAGCCTTGGATTCTGACATGTTAGTGGCAACCCTTGCTTGTTGTACTTACTTGCCATGCTAGCCCTGTGGTGGATATATTAAAAATGGAAAATAATTTCCCTACAGTCAGTCGATCGCCGCGTCGGTGGCATACCTGACCTTAGAAAATCGGCTACTCTTCAAACAAGCATTGAGCTGTGATCTACATGAATAAATTAGAGGATTTGAATCCCCTATTTAGCCCGCCCTCCTCCAACGGCTCCGAATACACTCCATTTGAGGACAGAACCCCAACGCTGGTAAATTATTACAAGTTTGCCGCAGTAAGTAAGATCAATGCCTACTTTTATCAAGTGCAAGATCTACCACCGAAAGAGAGTGGCGGAATTTCCGACAAAACGAAGGACGAGAAGATCTCTCCTTTAGAGCAAGTCCACCACTATGAAAACTCGATCAAGCAACAATTAGCTCGAGACTATCAGATATCGGACGTACTGACGTACGGGGCCAAGAAGGAAATTTGCATATTCAGACTCGAAACAAGGCTAAACCCTCAGGAGCAGAAGTTGGGATTCAATCAGCTAAAGGATGCAGTTGACAACATTATCATAGAATGCAAACTCCCTCTGAAACTGGCATCTGCAACGACCTTTGATGCTGACTCAGTGTTTAAGTCTCAGGCTAACCCACAACAACATTCCAGGCCGAGTAGCATTGTTTATCTCAGTTTCCTGAGAGCAGTCAAGAAACTCTTGTGTCAGCATCTTATGGCTAGATCGTCAGAAGTTGAAATTCTTCCATTTGGTAACCAATCACTGGTTCGCTCTGCGCAAGACACATTCCAGATTTTAAAAATCAACACATCGCTTAGCATTCGCAACGAAATTCTCTCTAATTTCGCCATAATCAACACTCCGCACTTCTACCGATTATCAACTCTCCTGGATAGTGAGTTTGACATTTTGAAAAGCAATTACGCCCTCTATCTGTGCCCCTCTGGGGTGAGATGTTCTTTTGCTAATCAAAATATGCTGGCCAACTCACTCTCCTTCGAACCCCCCTCAAACTACGAGAAACTTTTGGGCTTGTTATCTGAGTACTCGCATATTAAACTTGAGACGCCTTCGCGTTGGATCAAACTGGTTCCAAATCTGAACCACATGAATGGACTAACGCCGAATATCGCTCGATACCTTGAAACTTCTACTCCGAATTCAAAGTATTTTATATGGCCAGCTTCTATGTGTATGATTCAGTTCGGCGATGACATTGATGAGCCTGCTTTTGAAGTCAGCAACTCCTTCGAATTGATCGAAGAGTTAATACTTGATTCTGACGAGGAACCACAGCCACCGCAATTACCGGCAACAGAAAGGCCTACGGCAGATTCGAATCCAACAGACGTCGATATGGACTCCGCGAAAGAATCACCTGGAAATTGGGATGAGCTTTTTGGAGAATCGTTGAATGAAGAGGAAGAGGACACACAGATTGATGTACCAGAGTCAGAGTCGCAGTCAAAACCAGAGCTGGTGTCGAGTCCTGTAGAGAAGGATGCAGAGCATTTTATTGAGCTTCAGCCATCAAACCCCTTTTATGAGGATCCTGGTGCTCCATCTCCCGCTTCATTCCACATATTTGCATCCCCAAGTCCCGAGACAACGGATGCTTCCTCTGCCAATGATGATATTGGCTCAGTGACACCAAAAGACCTAAAGAAGTCCATCTTTGCCCCATTGAATTTTAACCCGCTAATCGAGAAGGACATCGATAGTAAATATTCGGACGGCGGAAAATTCTTTGTGCGTAGTGAAGCACAGACTTCGCGTTCCCAAGAGTCTGCCTCTACGACGCCGACATTTTGGAAGAATAAAAAGGGAGAGACTGATATTGAAGAGCGAGATCTGATAAGTGATAGTGAAGAAGAGGTAGAAGAGGATGACGATGACGACGACGATAATGATCAAACGGGCTTGGGTATAAGTATCACATCGATTCCTCGAAATACAGGAATTTTGTCATCAATAACACCTTTTGCTAATCAAGCCGCTTTTTCACAGCCCCAAGCTCCATCGCCTCAAGCATCAGGGGCTCAAGAGATTCAGAATTGGCTTTTCTGGATTTTGAGAGGTCCAGCTCTTTGTACAATTCCTTCAAGATTTCTTTCGACAGGAAATCCAGTCATTTCAAAAGACAAGATCGAAGTGGTATTGCCGATACTGCAAGAGCTTGTGTTGTTTACTGCGGGGCTGAAAGATCATTGCCAAGAACAGGCTTCCGATCTTAGCGAGACATTGGATTCAACACTGTTAAGTGCTTTCCCTGGTTCCTCGAAACTGAAACTCTACGAGCTATTGGACTGTGATCGACCAAACTCGGAAATGAGATTCTTTGACAGTCTGTTTGGCAGCGAAAAAGAGATATACAAACTGGAGGCTCCTAGAATAGACTTTGATGATCCAAGTTTTGCAACCACATCTCCATTGATGAACATCACAGAAATTGAAAATAAAAGACAGTCAGGTATATTTAGGGAGAATGCAAACCGAGCTATTCTTGAAAATGTCAAGTCTGCCTCTTTGTTCAAAATCCCAACCACGATTTTTAATACGAAACGAAACGACCAAGAGATGAAAATCAACGAAACAAGTTTGCGATACTGGAAACTGCTAAACCTTGAGCCACTTGAGGGCCAAAAGAATCTCAAGGTCATCTTAGTTGTACCGAAAAGTACATCGTACTTATTAGAGAGAAGTCGAATATTCTTGCAGGATCTAATGGCTACTTACTCTTCTTGGAATCTAGGGCAAATGAATCAGCTGCAAGACATTCTGGAGATTCCAGGCAACGATGCCGAGCTTTTCGTTAAGAATATGGAAGAAGCCCTTACATCACTGGCCGATTCTTTGAGAAATCAACATATGGTTGACTCGGATGGTCAAACAGACGCTATTTTAATTATGATTGCAATTCCGAACATTGGCATGCAGCTTCTTACCAGTCTGGCAAGCGCGCTCGAACAATTCCAAAGCACAGTGACAGTGAAATCCGTTGACCAAGAAACAGAAGAGGACCGGAGAAAACGTCGGAAGAAAAATCTTTCAACCACTATCAGTGTCCCTATCTCCTCTTTTTACAAGGTGATCCCGTTTGATCTTTATCTTTCCAAAAACGAGTGCTATTCGGTTGTGACTTCCCAAAAACTTGGAGAGCTGGCTTTGGAGATTTATTCATTGTATCCTAAAAAAGATGTCTCCGAACCTTTCAAAGACAGAGATCGATTATTGACAATTTCAAAACAGTTACCCCAGAAAATACCCTTTGTAATGACTAAGGCACCAATTTCATCGGGCCTGATTGCGGACGATTTATTTTTGCATGTTTGTTACGAACGATCTATTGACAAAAATTGGTGCGTGGCAAGCTGGTCTGATCAGTACGGCGAAATCAATTTTACTCGCTCTTGGTTTGTTGGTCCTGACTGTCGGTACCAGACTTTCGAGGAGGTTTCGGATGAGATTTTTGATATTTCCATGGATTATGTTTCCAATCATAGTGGAAAGTCGTACGTGATCTTGACTAGACTCAACAATGTCATTCCTGACGATGAGCTGACGGAGTGGAAACGTCTCTCGATCAAGAATAACAAACTTACGCTTATCGTTCTCACTGTGGAGTTGGAACCTTCCACTCTTATTCTGTCTCATCTCCGGGAGCAGAAGGACGACCTAAAAGACATCTACTCAGTGAAATTTACAGCAGCCTCCACAAATTCCCAGATGCTTACCCCTGGTATGGCAAACCGCTTCGAGAGCCCAATAAATGGACAAACGCCTTCCTATGACCCGGGTGCATCTCCGTTAGATGCCCCTGTCCTTCCAGGGTCCCAGCAACAGGTTCCAGAGAATCCAGAGCTGATAGAATTATCAAACGAGTGTTACGGAGTGATTTTGCAGGTAGCTCAACAATTGTCGAATCAGTCCATTCGCATGCCGTTACGCACTGGGTTCATTGTAAATTCTGGTCGACGGTCGCCTGAAGGTTACGAACCGGGATCAATAATCGAGTTAAACTTGTTGAGCTGCCAAGCGGGAGTTGATTCCATCGAGCTGTTGAAGAATCTGATTATGCAATATAAGCATCTGGCTAACCTCAACAAGGATCCTATTTGCCCTTGGCACGTATCTGCAGTCAGGCGTATGATAGAGTTTTTAGTTCATCTGGACGTGAAATGAATATTACACTAATTTGATTCTATAAATGTCTTGTAGTTTTGTCAAAAACAAGCTCCCATCGCGATATTTCTCTGTCTCTGTCTTGGTAACAAGATTCCTGAGCTTGCATTCTTTATAGACTTCTTTAATGCTCTGCACCCGGTTGTCGTCCATCGTTCCCAGGGCATACAATATCTTCGTTGCCGTATCTCTCTTTCTTTGCTCTGGCAAGTTATACCAGTTATTTTTTACCCACAATGAGAGCTGGAAATTTATTAGGAGGTTCATCAGCTCAAGGCGAGAACGATGAGCCAGTAATCTATTAGGTGTCCTGTGTTTAACAAAATCTGGTTCTGCTGTAAGTATAAAGCTCAAAAATGAATCATCAATCGAAGCAGAGTTGAAAAACCAGGAGTAGGGTTCGGCATAATCCACATCATCATGTGTAATCTGTTGCATAAGAGTAACGCTAATAATCAATAGCATTTCATCATGCGCAGGGTTGGAAGTGGCAAAGAATTCAAGTACATCAGAATTGTCACGTAATATCAATTTCTCCCCTACATCCAGCGCAAACTCCTCAATCAGCTTCTCGGATTGACCTTTGGGCAGTTGTTTCAAGACGCAGTAGCACAAACAAAGTAGCGAGCGTCTAAGAGGTATCGAGTCTGACGGATCGTCATCAAGCTTGGTTTCATCAGGTACCACAGCTGTTTTGAGAAGTCTCAACTCGTTGTCAAAGATAGGAGCAGAAAAAGAATCCTTTGAGGTAAACGCTATGTCTACCAACTCTGCTGAGGCAGCTTTCATGGTATGTCCATTCAAAGCGAATATCGCTTGGTGGATGAGCGTTGTTTTAATGTTCTCCAGTCGGCCATTTGAGTCACCAGAGTATTCGTGTCGTTCAAAGTCGTACCAGTAAAAGTCTAAAAACAAATGCAACAGATTCTTCCAAATTCGCCAGCTAACAAAATAAGGCTTCTCGTCCTGGCGATCCGCACACTTAAAACCCCATCGAAAAAACTCCCACGAGCTGAGGTGCACCCTGTTAAAATTCTTGTTTGTCAGTAGTTGGTCTTTGTGTTTATCTTCATTGGTGCTGAGGCCGTAAAGTGTAGCTGAATTTCTGTTTGGAAGAGGTTCAAAACGAGAATCGCTACTCCTGTTCTCTGCTCTGCGGCGTACTGACCGTGTGAGACCAGCATCATTATAAGTGAGAAATTCAAAAAGCTGATAGAGCAATGACCGCAGACTATCGTAAGCCTCTGCGGAAGGAAGCTCTGGACCAAAGAACGTATCGACTGGTTGCGAATCCAACATGAGAATATCCATCAGTTGCCTAATAAGATCCTGACAGCGTAAATGCAATGGCCTTTTTGAGCTTCCATCGTCTAGGTATCGTAAATCTGGGGTTGTTTGTGGAGGAAGAGTTGTCGCTGTAAGAATTAAGTTCAGAATTTGGTAATCGGGCAAGTTCAAGTTTGGCAGGTCAGCTAGAAGGGTGGTCTCTAGATGGTCAACCAGCTTGCTAAAACTAGAATATCGCAGCAAGTTACGCTGGTGTTCCAGTTCCGCTGACATCCTTTCGAAGGTTGTGTCTTCAAATTTTGTTAATACGGCTGTGCAAAGCCCGTCTATTCGAGGTCCGTACAGAATTTACACACTCTATCGACGGTCCATGCCACAGCCTCAGGAGCAGATCCAGGGCCTATGTTGTGGAGTGCACCAGGAATAAGCCCAGAATGTGGAGACCAAAGTTTCTCAGGAGTCGCTGACTTCCATTGAGTCATCAAGGCTTGCTTGTCGACGTAGTCTGGGTAAAACTGGTCTTTCTCGGAGTTTAGCACCATGATCGGACGTGTCACCAGTCCAAAGGTTTTCTTATTATCCTTCAAAGTGAGATCGGAAGAGAAGAAATCGTCATCACCTAATTTAGTCGCGAGAGAGAGCCATCTGTACGCATTGATGGGAGCTCCCAAGAAAAGATCTGAGTACTTTTTTGGAAGAACCTCGTGTTCCCGGCCTTCGCTAACATAATTGCGTGCCAAAGCATTCAGTTCCTCTAATTCTTCCCACCCTTTTCCTTGCTGCTGCAATGCATGGAAAATTGCCTCTCTGTCCGAGACGGCAGCCTGCAAAATTCCACCCTCCACTTGTTTTTCTGGCTCCTTGGGGACATATTTGGCAAGGTATTGAAGCGTATCCTGACAGCCTGTCGAATGCCCCATGAGAACAACCTTTTCTCTAGAACCTCCTCTTTCGGACCGAAGATATTCAACCAGAAGACCGATTTCGTAGGCGTCTCTCTCCAGGGATCCAGTTCCCCAGCCCATGTACGACGACGTGAATTGAATTTGAACAAGAGTCCATCCGATTTTGTCCAGGCCAGATGAGAGCTCTGGGAGGTAAGGCACGGTCAGTAGGCCATCAGTCAAACCACCGATAAAAAGCACAATTTTCTTTGACTGAACCTCCTTATTCTTGAATTCAAAAGCAGTCAGTCTTGGAGCATACTCATGGACAAATCCTTCTACAGGCCTATGAATGGTGATGGTTTCGTGATCCATGAGGAAAAGAGGAATATAAATAGTGGATAAGATCGCCTCAGCAAAATATTATCCGCGATAAGGAAGCTGCATCTTTACACCAAGCTGACTAGTGATTATTATATCCTAAGATGCTGTCGTCAATGAGGACCCTGACCACTTACTCCTCCGCAAAACATCACTGTTAGGCAGTATTTTAATCCACTTTACACAATCGGCATTGTACTCTTGAGAGCAGTCTTTCTTATCCAGGACTCTAAAACGAAATTGCTTTTCCGGATTTTAGATGGTTTGGAACTGAGAGAAGGCTCCCCTTATGATAAAATCCCTACTTATGAGTCATTCTTGAAGGAACTCAGAAGTAGTACTTCATTAGGTGCCGATACCACCCAAATTCTATGTGCTTCCACGACACGCGCTTCCCTGGAGTAGGAAGCTCGAAAAGTATTCAAAAAGTCTCACTCGCGTACACACAGCCCTCGATTCCATTGTGAGTCGGAGCCACCATTCCTTCTGTAGCTCTGGATGTGGTGTTCCAAGCATGCGACGGTCAGTTTCATTGTTTAGTAGCTTTCCACAGCTTTCTCACTGGAGCAAGCAGTTGAAGCATCCAGAACTCGTCTCCACAATGACACTGAGCAGTGTTCGTCAAGTGTGTTGTCTCAAATCTATCCAACTCAGAAGTGGAAGGAAGATTGCCATGAAGTGCATAGTACTTTTTTGTTGCGAATTTAAAACCATGCTTGGTGATATATATGCAAACAATGTCCCCAGAGTCTTTGCCCTTCAGCAGACACTACACAATTGACTCTGGTGCGAGGAAAACCTGTTTTTGTCTACTTCCGCTACTTCTTCGCGATGGTAGATATCTATTAAATATTGCATTATTAGTTGCTACCGATAAGAAAGAAAATCACATGATCTACTGACGACTTATTCATTCAGCTATTGTGGACTGGTCACAATTTCTCTTTCATAGTTTTGGAAAGTACCCATTGTTTATGGCATTCCTCAAATATATTGTACCCAAACAGGTATTCCTGAAACTCAGGGTCTGCCCACCGTGCTGGACATCCTTCCTGTGGAGGATCCATTGCACATTTTAGGTCTCGCAGTTTCTGCTTTTCTCCGTCCTGGAGATGGTAGATTTGTTGACATTCTTTTGACGAGTTGACAATGCGGGTCGTCCTTGGCTTTCTGATGCGCTCGTATGTCTTCAATATGAAACGTATCTCAGATTTGTCCTTAATCTTTCCAAATAGGTATGCCAAAGCAGCGGCATCTTCTATGGCTTGAGCTGCTCCTTGAGCCAGATAAGGCAGAGTTGCATGGCAAGCGTCTCCCAGAAGAGTTACGTTTTGAGCAGGATGGCTCCAGCAATTTAGCTCCTCAATATATTGAAGTCTCCACTTGAAAGTTGAGGTTGCGAGGCTCAGAAGCAGTTGCAACCGAGGGTCCCACGTTTCCAAAAAGTGTAGGACCTCCTTTTTGTCTGCAGCAACAACGCTTGAGTCTGGTGGCAGGTTGTCTGGTGCCATAACAACAACATTGCAGGTGTTGCCTCCCTTCAAGGGGTAAGTGACCACGTGACCTTTCGGGCCCCAGAAAAAGTTGACACAGGGAACTTTGTGGATGAAGTCCAGTTCAGGGTGCTTATTCATCTCCGGAATAGATATCAAAGAGCGGTAAGCTTGATCTCCACTATTTGTTGGCGATGTGTTCCTTCCAAATATAGAGTTGCGAACATTGGAGTTCAAGCCGTCAGCGCCTATAATTACGTCTGCCTGATATTTCCGACCATCATGGGTTATTGCAATGTTGTGATCCAGATCAATATCCACAATCTCGGAGTTTACTAGGATGGTAATATTCAGTTCCCTGGCCCTTTGAACTAGACACTTGTGAAAGTCTCCCCTGTGTATATGTAAGGATTTACAGCCGTACTTGCTAGCACAATAAGGGTCAAGCTCTAGACTGATCAGATTGTCTCCTTTGTGATTGCAAAAGTGGTAAGCCTTTGGTACCAAAGCATGCTCTAGTATCTCTGTTTTGCACCCAAGTTGCTCAAGTATTCTGGTGGAGTTGGGCGGAATCTGGATTCCAGCACCCACCTCTGATAATTCTTGAGCTTTTTCCAAAACCGTAACTTTGTGTCCGGATAGAACGAGTCCGATAGCTACCGATAGACCACCTATTCCGCCCCCTACGACAACGAATTGGAGGCTAATACTACTCTTCGGAACCATAAGAGATGTGAACTTCTAAATGTAAACATATATAGAGCCGGCTTCTTTATCTGCTACCAAATTTCAGAATGCAGAATATTTCAAAGCAATTTGGAAACTTCTGGGTGCTCTGAAATTTCAGTCTTGAAATCCGGCCTTGGAATATCGAATCCTTGCAAAACACGAGCATAGACACTTCCTCCAAGACGGCCAATTGGCTTCAACTTGTTGATGTCCACTGTAGTGAATTTCTCATCTGCAATATCTTCACGAATATGGAAATTAACTCCTTCCACTAAAAAGGTTGTTCCAGAACCCTTGGAAGGGTCTTTCTTTGACTTGAAGTAGTGTGTGTGGATCACTTTACCTTCAATGGAGAAAGCACTCTCGGCAACATGAGGCGGCTTGACTTTGGAAGATTCGGCCGGTGTAAGACCTGCTAGCTTCCACTCATTAACATCGTAAGGAGCATCTATAGATGCGTAATTGGCAGCCTCGATGAACCACTCGCTGATCAAATTAATGGTGCATTCCTCTGTGTCTTGCAAGTTTTTGCAAGTGTCTTTAAGATTTCCCGTAGCGCCCGATATCCCGATCGCGAAAACAGGCGGATCGTGGTTCATGACACCGAAATACGAGAATGGAGAGAGGTTTCTTGTGCCATCCTTCCCGACTGTTGATATGAATCCAATCGGACGAGGCGTGACGGCACTCACCAGAAGTTTATAGTTCTCGAAAGGCAGACGGCCCTCAGCATAGGGATCTAGTTCAACCTTTTTATGTTTAGCCCATTCGTTATTGGTTGCTCCAGATCCCGGTTGCCAAGTAGGGTCTGGAATATCGGTCAGTTTGAAGTCGGCCTTTTCAAAGGGAGGAAGACTCATTGTGTATCTAGTCACTAATCGGCTATCTGGCTGGTACCTGTTCTAAATTTAAAAGCCCAGAGATTTTATTACTAATATATTTGTAATCATTTGAAGCCACAGTTAATCCGGTGCCGTGCCGTGTTTTTCCGCTAGCGAATCCAGATAAGGCGATTCCACCATGCTCATCCTCTCAATTGATAGCTTGAACGGTGCCGGAATGCTTGTAGCGGGTTCCTTTCCCAATACTAACTCGCTCAAGTATTTTGAGCAGCTGAAAATACGAGGCATACCATGTCCAGTAAAACCTGCAGATATGAACATATTTGGACGTCCGTAAGCAGTCAAATCACCAACAAAAGGAAAACCATCTTCCGTAAAACCCATACACCCTGTCCAAGTGTAATCATTGACAAATTCAACGTCTGCCAAAGATTTGTAGTTCCGGTTAGCATATCCAACAAAGTATTGCTTAGTCTCTTCCGGAAAGTAAGAATCGTCGGCGTTGTCCACCATCATTTCCCGATTTGGAGAAGTTTTATATGTTTGTCCGCCTCCTCCGATTATCAACGACCCGTCGTCTCGAACACTTATGTAGTCGATCTCTACAGGTATTGTGTGAATCATATTGGTTTCAAGAGTTTTGTTTGCCTCTGTCTTAAGATGCGAGACTACACCCTTAACGGGCATGATTTTGCCCCAGAAATCCGGCAAAATAGCTCTCGTGTAAGCGTTGGTGGTGATCACAACTTTTTGAGCATGCACATTTCCACGCGGCGTCTTCACCAGCCAGCTATTATCTTGAAGACATTCTAGCTCCTCCACAGCAGTATTCGATTGTAAGTTCAATCCCTTGGAAATTGCAATCTCAAGAAGACCACAGACTAGCTTGTACGGCCACACCGATGATGTAGGCGTGTAGACTCCAAACGCAGTGTTTGCATGCTCTTTTCTGGCTTGCTCATCAAAAACGATCTTCACCTGATCTTTGACCTTCTGATCGATATAGGGATTGTTTAAAAACGAATAGTAATCTCTCAATCCAAACTTTCCTGAAGAAGGATCATCGTAGGTCACGTACGAGGTTCTCCTAACAAAATTGCAATCGATATTATAGTTCTTAACTAGTGCCTCCACAACATTGAGCTCTTCATGCTCAAACATTGCAATGTCTGCAGCATTTTTCTGGCCGTAAGTTTGCGAGAATTCGTACTGGTCGTGATGATAGTAGCTCCGCATGTGCCCACCGTTCCTTCCTGTAGCTCCAGAGCACACGTCACGAGCTTCTAATAGGAGTACCTTCTGCTCTGTCTTTTCTTCCACTAGCAAATTGAATGCCACCGAAGCTCCGCTAAAGCCAGATCCAATGATTAGCACATCAACCTCTTCTGGTAATTTCTCCGTTGTTCGATGTTTAGAAAGCTTACCATCAGCCTCTCCAATCCAGTAGGAGAGAGTCGTTTTCCTAGACGGGAATGCCTTTTGCTTTCTAGCACTATAATCCATAGTTAATTACCTGCTTATGTTTTTTCCTGGATCTTATCGAGGTCAAATAGGTTCCTCTTCCTTTTCGGGAAATATTATATCTACCGAAGCTGAAACTGTTATAGAAACATCTTTACACGGTGGCAAGCTTAGAATATTTTATGCACGCTTGTGGCTTGATGTGGATCTGTGGCTGTCGTTGAAGGTTGGTGCCTCGTCAGAAAGGTTATTATTGTCATTAATTCCATCGCTTAGAATTACCGTGTTTTGAAACTACCCCGATTCGGATAAATGCGAGAGGAAGTCCGTAGCAAACAACGAAACTGTGAGCCCTAAATAGCCAAGATCTTCGAATGATCCCTTGGACGTGGATGACTCGCAGCTCCACCGCTCCCTGAAGGGTAAGCATACTGACCTTATTTCACTAATCATTATTGTTGGAGAGGATCTGATTTTAAGCAGTGGGTGACTGGACTTGTAGGAATCTTAATAACATATGCTATTATCAGTGTTGCTATTTGCTTGAAATCAGCTGGAGATTGCAGAGTCGGCTGCTTTGGCAAAATTTATGGAGCATCTTCAGGCATATTGAGATTTTCATAGACGACGCTGTAGGATCTGTATGGATTTTCTCAAATCGTGGCGGAACATTCTCCCTGGGAAAACTGTGTCACTAGCCTAGGTTATCTATTTTTGGAGCAGCCTTGGCCCAGCAGTTTGGTAGGGACACTATAATCTTATCGCGATTTTTTCCAAGCTAATTTTTCGCGGCTTCGCGGTTGCACTTGGCCGAAGCCCAACTAGGGCTTCGGGCGGGCTGCAGGTCGGAGAACGCTTCTATTGGCGGATGATGTCTTCAGTGCTGCATACAGGACAGCCGTGCTGATTGGCGAGCTATATCACTGGCTGGTGTCCCAGATTGCTCGCAAACATGACCATTAACGAACCGTTCGACGTGGACGAAATTCTCGTCGATCTGACTCTGAAAGAGAAGATGCAGCTGCTGAGCCTCAAAAACTACTGGGAAACGTGCGACGTGCCGCGGCTGGGGGTCCCATCGCTCCGACTCAGCGACGGCCCCAATGGCGTGAGGGGCTCGAAATTCTTTGGTGCGCCGCCTGCCGCGTGCTTCCCCTCCGGCACCGCTCTGGGAGCCACTTTTAACGCAGAGCTGGTGGACGAAGCAGGAAGAATGATGGCCATGGAGGGAAAGTCCAAGGGCGTTCATGTCATTCTGGCGCCGACCTGCAACATCGTTCGGGGCCCGCTTGGAGGACGGGGATTCGAGTCCTTCAGCGAGGATCCGTACCTGTCGGGCGTGCTGGCGGCAGGGATCATTAATGGCATTCAGAGCCAGGGCCTGGCCGCATCGATCAAACATTTTGTGTGCAATGACCAGGAGCACGAGAGAAAGGGGGTAGATATTCTTGTCACCCAGAGAGCGCTCAGAGAGGTGTATTTGATGCCATTCCAGCTGGCTCTGAGTCTGTCGTCGCCCAAATGCGTCATGAGCTCGTACAACAAGGTCAATGGTGAGCACGTCTCAGGCTCGAGAGAGCTGCTCACCACAGTCCTCAGAAACGAGTGGGGGTGGCAGGGCACGGTGTTGTCGGACTGGTACGGCACGTACTCGGCTGAAAGGAGCATAGACGCGGGGGTGAGCATCGAGTGTCCTGGCCCACCACTTATGAGGAGGCCAGACGCCCTGATCCATGCTGTGGTCTGTCGCGAGATCGATAACGGCGCAGTTGACCAGCGGGTCCGAGAAGTCCTAAATCTCGTGAAGCACTTTGTTGACACGGGGGCAGCATTTGGGGCTGCGGAGATTTCGAATGACGTTCCTGAGACACGCAGGCTGCTTAGAAGAATTGCAACCGAGTCGATTGTGCTCCTGAAAAACGATAAAAACCTGCTACCGCTCAAAAAGTCGGAAACCGTCGCGGTGATTGGGCCGAATGCCAGGAGCCCTCGTATGTACGGCGGCGGGTCTGCAGCCCTGACCCCGTACTATACAACCACCGTCTACGACAGCGTTCGCTCGAAACTTGGCAGTGAGCCTCCCTACGCTCTGGGCTGCACAATCGACCGAAACCTGCTGGACCTCGGACTTTTCTCCAGCTACGCAGGCAGACAGGGCGTTCGATGTCGCGTGTACAAGCGACCAGCAGGCGCGTCCAAACGCACATTAATAGAAGAATTTTACTCCCAGTCGACCAAGCTCCCCCTGTACGACTACAGCCATCCCGACCTGGATGACAAGCTGTTTTACATGGACATCGAGGGCATCTTCACGGCGCACCAGGCGGGAGACTACGCGTTCAAAGAATCTTGTCTCGGCACGTTGCTACTCTATCTCGACGGCGAGCTTTTCATCGATGACAAGACCGAGCAAAAACAGAGCTCGGGCGTGATTGCGTCCAGCTCCCTCGGAGCCACAAAATATATATATCTCGAGAAGGGCCAGAAGGTGCACTTCAGAATCGAGTTTGGCTCTGCGCCCAATTTCACTTTAAGCTCTGGAGGGCCCAACGGTGGGTGCGGGTTTCTCGACGTGGCAGTCATGAGGAGGCAAGACGAGTCCGAGAGAATTCTCGAGGCCGTCGAAGTGGCTACCAAAGTGCAGAAAGTCATTGTCTGCACCGCAACGTCTCACGAATGGGAAAGCGAGGGTTTCGACAGCACCTCCATGGAACTGCCCGGAGTCCAGGACAGACTGATCAAGGCGGTTGCGGAAGTCAACGGTAACGTGATCGTAGTCAACTTATCGGGCACTCCCGTTGCCATGCCGTGGATAGACCAGGTGCCGGCCGTGGTGCAGGGCTGGTTCAACGGGATGGAGAGCGGCAATGCTATAGCCGACGTGCTGTACGGCGAAGCCAATCCGTCGGGCAAGCTGAGTATGACGTTCCCACGCCGGTGCGAGGACAACCCGTCGTTTCTGAACTTCAGATCCAACAACGGGCAGATACTGTATGGCGAAGACGTATTCGTGGGCTATCGTTACTACGAAAAGACAGGAATTGTCCCGCTATTTCCGTTCGGTCATGGGCTCTCGTACACCTCGTTCGAGCTCTCAGACTTGCATCTGGAGCTGGAGGACGAGTGGATGTATGTGACTGTCACAGTGCATAATACAGGCGCTGTTGCCGGCCAGGAGGTGGTGCAGCTGTACATTGCGGCTCCAGAAGACCTCAGCAGCGTAGAATTGCCTCTCAAACAACTCAAAGGGTTTGCCAAGGTGCAGGTTCTGCCGGGCAGGTCGGCTACAGCTTCCATCAGATCCGCTGTCCGCAACGCGTGCTCGTACTTCGACGTAGCGCTCAACAGGTGGGTGATTCCCAAGGGCACGTACACTGCAATGGTCGGCAACTCCTCGGCGGCGTCCGGTTTTCTGCTAAAAACCTTCAGCTTCGAGCGGACACGTTCCTGGACCGGTCTATAGAATAAAAATAAAAAATAAATTCTCAGCGAAAACTGATAACGCTTAGAAATTTCGATGAGCACCACGCGGCCCGACGCCGTCCACGGCAGAAAGTACCGCAGCAAGAAAAACAGGCCGTGCGACCTGTGCCGCAAGAAGCGCATGGCATGTCTACGCGAGGATAACATGACACGATGTCTGCCGTGCGAGCTACGCAAGCTCGACTGCACGTACGTGCTGGAGCCGGTCAAGAAGCGCAAGCGCAGCAACGAGACAGCGGACGAGGCACCTACAGCGGAGAAAATCCGGCTCGACGTATACACCACACGACCGCGCCACCTGACAGTTTCGAGCAACCAGCTGGACCAGAGGCCGCGGACGCGGAACTCGCTCGAGCTCCACAACGGCCAGACGAGTCTTTTTGTGGGCTTCAGCGGCGACCAGGATCCATGGCTTTTGAGCAAGCTATACCGCGATCATGACGCGCCAGAGGAATCTGACATCAACTACGACCTCAAAAACCCCCTCAACAC
Organism: Ogataea haglerorum; assembly: GCF_019207285.1. NCBI lineage: Eukaryota > Fungi > Ascomycota > Pichiomycetes > Pichiales > Pichiaceae > Ogataea > Ogataea haglerorum. The sequence continues at coordinate 233,645 of NW_025065163.1, forward strand.
GAGTGTGCCGGTGATATTCTCGGTGTGTCCGACCGAGTATCTTAACCCGCGGCCTGATCGCTACCACGTCGATACGATCAAGCGGGTGGTTGACCCGTTCGCGGACAAGCTCATCGAGCGCTTCTTTTGTGCGATCAACCCGTGCTATCCCGTCATAAGCAGGTCTGTCTTCTTCCAGGACATGCGCAGCAAGACGCTGTCGTCGACGCTGCTCGCATCCATGTTCATCATCTCGTCGTCGTACCTGGAGAAAGCCCAGCGGGATGCCCTCAGCCAGGAGGACGCACAGACGTTCCAACTGTACGATTTCGTGCTGAAAGCGCTGTCGCTGGAGCAGGGCGCTGCCACGCTGCAGACTATCCAGGCGCTGCTGCTCAAGGTGAGCTCGCGGCCGCTGCTGATCCGCAACGCCAACGCTCCCCGCCACTGGGTGCTGTCGGCATCACTCGTAGCCATGGCACAGGAGCTGGGCCTGAACCTCGAGCCGCGCGCATGGGACATCCCGCTGTGGGAGGTGCGCATGCGGCGCCGGCTCTGGTGTACGTCCACGACAAGTGGGAGAGTTTTGGGCTGTCGCGGTCGTCGCACATCGTCGACACGGAGTTCAGGGTTGACGATCTGACGGAGACAGACTTTCTGGAGGAGCACGAGACGGAGCTCGCGCACGGGTCTGGGGTCCGCGTTTTCATCGCCATGGTGAGGCTCACCAAGGTGCTCGCTGACATGCTGGGATCATTCTACTCGGTATCGCAGTTCCTGAAGTGGAGCCGGTCGCCGGAGGAGATGCTCGCGGCCGGCGTCGACCTGATGAATCGCGCCAACGTCGTCGAGACTATATATCTGCCCACAGAATGCCCCAGCGAGCTCATTGGCTGTGTTGCCTCGTTTCAGCTCGCCAAGACGGCGGTGACTCTGTCCTGCTGCCGTGCGGTGCTGTACAACAACGGCGACGCCGGCAGGGTGGCCGTACACGAACGCGCCCTCCAGTACGCGGCAAGCTTTAATGGGTACTTGGAATCCATAGTAAAGGAGAACCTGGACGTGTACTGGTGGAGCTACTCGCGGGTGAACTTTTCGATCGTTGGGACGTGCATCATGGCGCTCTACGTGATGGCGATCGGAAAAGCCGAGGAGACGGGCTGGCGTGCCGAGGTCGAGCGGTACACACGCAATCTGCAGACGATCTCGAAACTCTCGCCGGTGGCTCATCTCGCGCTTCTTCGTTTCAGCGGTCTAGTGAAGAAAACGCGAAACTACGAGCAGGGCATTCGAAATTCGTCCGAGGCCGGCGGCTCGGACCAGCTGTCGCCTGGCGACGGCCCGCTCCGCTACGATCTCGACTGGCGTGGCGGCTCTTTCCCAGCCTCCTTCTTCAACGACGACGATATTTTCCTCGAGTGGCTGGCATCAGGACCAAAAGAATAAACTAGACCTATATCACTGTTTGTCCGCAACCGGGACCTCTACGTAGTTGATGTTAGACTCGTCGTCAATGCTGGGAGACTCGGTCTCCAAAACCTCGCCGAAAAGCTCACAGATCTTCTTGAGCGGCACGCCATTAGTCTCCACCCACACGAACGCGATCAGCGGAAGAAAAATGATATCGTAGCCACCCGTCAGCATGTAGAACTTCCAGCCGAGGTTGCTCATGCCGATCGGCAGCATGAAGGTCGCAAACAGGCCCGCAGAGTAGTCGCAGCCACGCATGATGGTGTTGCCGACGACTCGCGTCGGACTAGGGTACAGCTCCGGCGGGTACACCGACGTGATCGGCGTGTAGCAGTACGAGTAGAAACCGGTAAACATGAAGACCATGGCGATGGCCGCGTAGCCGCCTGACTTGTCATCAGACCCGCCGTACTTCTTGATCAGCCCGCCCAAGATGAAGAGACACTCGATCAGCCCTGTCGTTGCCAAGAATGCCTGTCTTTTTCTGCCGATGATGTCAAACGTGTAGCAGCCAATCAGCGCGCAGACGAGACACCACGCCGACCGCACCATGTTGACCTTGAGCTGGGTCTTAGCGTCCTTGACGCCGATCTGCTCCAGAAGGATCGTGAAATAGTATGTGGCAATGTTCGAGCCACCCAGCTCGCACAGCAGCCTGATATTGAGCATGATGAACGCCCTTTTCCAGTACGCACGGCTATGCAGCTGCCGTCTCCAAACACCGTAGCCCTTTGACGCGGCAGCCTCCTCGCGCAGCGACCGCTCAACCTCGGCGACCATGAAGTCTGCCGAGCCGGCGTCGTTGCGCTGCAAGGTGTAGAATATCTCTCTTGCCTCGTCGACACGGCCCTTCATGACCAGCCAGCGGGGCGACTCAGGCGTGAACAGGACGAGCGATGCGCATGTCAGCGACGGGACGACCTGGATGATCGTCGGAATGCGCCAGCTCCAGTTGCTCTGCAAGTCCCGCGAGCCGTACGTGACGCCGGACGCAATGAGCGAGCCGATGTAGTAGCAGCTGTGGAATAGGCCCAGCACCCAGCCTCGGATTTCCAGCGGACAGATCTCGGCCACGAGGACCGAGGCCGAGCAGTTTATCAGGCCGGCTGCCAGCCCAAGGAAAATGCGGCCGATGATGAACATGGCCATGTTCACAGACGCCGCAGAGATCGCGATGTCAATCACCATAAGCACGATCGCACACAGAATCGTCATCCTTCTGCCAATGCCGTCCGACGTTTTCTGTAGGAATGGCAGACTCAGGATCGAGCCGATCCAGATGGAGGCAGAATTTAGCCCGATGTTGGTAGATGTCAGGCTAAAGTATGCCTTGTACTGGGGCAGCGAGTTGATGGAGCCCATGATGGCAGACTCCATGCCGGTGGTCGCTGGCTCGACGACTGCCACCGCCACGACAATGAGCAGCATGCCCAGACGGGAGGTGGGGACAAACCGCGACAGGTATCTTCGTTGAGAGTAGTCGTAAGCTGCAGGCTGATTCATGCTTTGTTGGTTCCCGAAGTTGTAGTGCAAACGAGTGGAGGGGCACGAGGCCAAGCTATATATGCCTGAGACTGCGAAAAGACCTAGTGGCTCTTATCAGATATATTTTTCAGCTATCGAGCACGCCCGAACCCCAACTCGAAAAAGTTCGACTTGCAGTCTGATAGCCGCGCCATCTGAGCGAGATTAGCGTCGCCCGGGGGGCGAAACATGGGGGGGCGTAGCTGTTCTGGCAGGTCTGGCCGAAGGGGATAGCGAGAGCGAGGTGTCCATGATCAGGCTATTTCGTTCCTGCTGCTCACGTCTCCTGCCCCGGCTACGGGCAAAATATGTGAAAAGCGACTCCGGTACCGTCTCCTGGAGGTCGTCGCAGTACCGGAACATACTCACCGACGTCTCGTACTGCGGATACCCCGCGCACTCGTCTTCCCTGCAGAACAGCTATCGCTGTCGTGGGTGTATCGAATGCCGTTGTTGAGGTGGGCGAACAGCATGTGATCCGAGAGATAGCGTGACCAAATAAACGATTATGTGCAGCCGTGCGAGGACAGCCGAAGTTCAGCATGTGGTACCTTTTCCTGTGTTCCCAGCAGCTGTTGCGATCTCACAGAGAGCTCTTGCCGCACGTCTCACAGCTCAATGGCTTCGTGGAGAAGTGCGATCAAATGGAGCTCCAGGTGTAGCTGTCGGTAGAGCGACTTGCCGCACATGGGCCCTGTGCAGACGTACTTTTTCGGGCACTGGTTTTACTTTGTTGGAGGCCATGTTGGAAAAATATTTATCATGACGTAAAATTGATTGGAGCCCCGATTCGACCCCAGCAATTAATGATATATATAGCACTGTAAATGTGGGTGCAAACGGCCAATTGTTGTTTCTCACCAGTAGTTACAAGAGCACGACTTCTACTGAAAAGTTATTTTACGCTAGACTCCAAGGAATATCCGTCTTCTACAGAGAGGTCGGCTCCGAGGTCGAGCCAAAGCTGCTGTTGCTCCACGGCTACTCAACCTCGTCGTACATGTTCCGCAACCGGATTCCGCTGTTGTCGGAGTGTTTTCACGTGATTGCCCAGATTTGCCTGTAATCGAGTTCGCCGAGCCGCTTTCGGCTACATCACTTAAGAGCATCACCGAGACGATCGTCCAGCTTGTCAAGAATCTCGGCTGGAAAAAGTCTTCCGAGCACGTGTTTAACTATGGCTCGCCTGTTGGAATAAGAGTGGCCATTGAAGAACTTCCCGTATCAGTTTCGTTGTTTCACAGAAACGCTTACAATTCCTGATGTATTTTAGCGCATTAGTGGGGCGTCAGCTTGCATATTACCAGCCCGATCAGCTATAAGCGAGTTAGGGTGACAACCCGTCGGTTTTCAGCCGGCTACCCGGCTTCAGAGCCTCGGTCTTGGTCGGTCTACGTTTTTCTCTTACAAATCGGAGCGTGCAATTTCGTGCACGCACTTGGCAGCCGCAGCTGAGAGATGCTGAGTGATTTTCTTAGTAAACCTGTGTGTTTTGTCAGCTGCTGAGTAAAAGGCCGAGGAAAAACCCCGATCGGTGTGGCTGTGTTCGCGTGGTACGAGCTCCAAAGCTAATCAGGGTTGCCTATTTTTCTTAAACTCGCTGCCCCTGGTGGCGCACTCGTACCAGGAACCGGGAGGCAGCTGTCTCCGCAACGCTATAATTTCTTGTTTCCTGTATGCTTAGCAGGGGGTGTACATTAGTATAGCCGCACGGATTTCTGAAAACATACACCCCGTGGAAAGGTGGGTCTTAGTTCGTGTTCAGCACCACGATGCGGTTCCACTGCTTGCTGACCAGCGCATACTTATTGCCTTGGACAAGTGCTTAAGCGGGTACTTAGTCACTGGATGACGTTGAGTGAAAAAGTCCCTTGCTCATTCATGCGCGGCAGGTGCTTTGCTTCCTTCCTCGGATACGCGAAGCGGCACTTCACGGTGAGGTCCTTCATTATCACAATGCCGTACAGAATGCTGATATCGAAAGATGGTAACCAGAGAAAATCGCACTGCCTCCGAACCGAAGAGCTCTGAGGCCGTTGTTGAGGTAAAATACCGGCGCTACTGTGGGCGAGAAATCCGTCTACGGGCCCATATGATGCAAGCTTCTTTGCCTCCTTCTGTGTCTACGGAAAGAGCAATATAGAGCTGCCAACGTTCGGCTGGGGTCAGACACGCTAAGCGCTGGCGACTCACGCGCAAGACACATGAGACCGTCCAGCGACAAGGCTACGCTGATCTTCCTGGCAGCAATATAAACGTTGCAACACCTTGAACTTCTCGAGGAGTCCAAAAGTGTAGTATGCGGTGTACCTGCAGGGTCTGCAACCTTGGGTGAGCTGCGTCACGAGCGAGACAACGCTGTCGGGGTTGCCTTTTGGCTCGCACGTTGTCTTTTTGGCTGGTCGCTCCTGAAAATTCCTCTGCAAGAATTTATCAATTTATTTAATTCCTCACCTCCCTACAATTTGAGGATGCGTGCTTGTTTGCCCGCACGGCAGTTTCAAGGAGTAGCATCGAGTGTTATGCAGTCCGAGCGAGGAGGAGCTCGAGAACTCATTTTCTGCCATCCGCAGAGGAACTTCTTTTTGTAGATCGTAAACCAGTATTATTCTCCTCTTGCAAGGTAGAAAAAGGTGCGTAACTGGGAGTAAATTATCTCGCAAAATATGGCGGTGTTCCACGAGCTGATGGAAATAAGAGGACTTCCAGTGGCCGAGCACGAGGTCTATGTCACCGGCTACGACCTGATCTAAAAGATTCCATTCAAACTGGGGGATATAGTCGCCCAGACGCTGGTAGCCTGTGAGGTGCCAGCCAACGACCTCTGGGAGCTGAAGGCCAGCTGCAGACAGAAGGTGAGCATGTTCTCGATGGACAGCCGCCGAGCCACCTGTGTGCGTAACTCAGTACATCCTCCTAGTTCACAGATAAGGAAGCCGACATGTCCAGATTTCCCTTTTTTTTTCCACCACAGATCGTTTGTATTTGAGCATTTGGAAACTTCTGTAGATATTAAAAGTTCTCGAATATTAAATTTTGCAACTTAGTTTTTCTGCGAGACACATGACGATAGCGCAACATGCCCGTTTTGTGTATTCTGTAAATTTCAGTTTCGGTATCAACTATAACCATGAGATATCGCTAGGCTAAGCCCAACACCCTATGTACTTCCTCTGTCGAGATAAGCAGCTATAGATGGCCGTTGATAGGATTACAATATACTTTTTGTAGCTTCAAAACAAGTGTAGACCAGCTATCCTAAACGAATGATTATACCAAATCAGGCTTGGCAGTCATCTCGACTCCTCCTTCACAATCTCAATGACTTCCTGCTTTTCTTTGGCAGAGTTCACTGTCTCTGAGACCTCCTCGTCGTAGACCACCGTCGAAGAGTCCTTTTCTCTGATTCTCCAGCTGATGTACGTGACCACCGGAATCACGACCCAGAAGGCTCCTGCTGCCACCGACAAGTTAGTCATATCGTTGCCATTGGCAACTCCAACGACATAGGAAAGCGTTCCTCCAAGCGATTCAAAACCGCGGATCAGTCCAGACAGGTACGACAGCTCCTCTGACGTGAAGTCGTTGACGCCGACCACCCAGAAAACCCAGTTAAAGACGAACTCTCCCGGAATCTTGAAGATTTGCATTGGGACATATGTGTTGTAGTAGTACCCACCAGTTGCCCAATCCAGAGGGCCCAAGTCGTGGGTAAGCACGTATTTCTGCACAACGAAGCCCCAGATGAAGAAAGCGGTGTTGAAGAAGACAATTATCAGCCAGGAGATTCTAACACGCAGATGCAGCGGAATCCTTTGGCAGTCCAAAAATGCCCCCCCCCCCTAGCAGGTCCACTGCACAGCCAATCACAGAGGTGAGTAGGACGTTGAGGGCTCTGGTGCGCACGGAGAAGTTGTGTGTCATGAAGTTGCTCTGCCATGTCTTGTACCACGTGTTAACCAGAAAGATTGGAAGCAGATACAGCACTTCCTTTTTAGAGACTAGCTTAACATACCTCCTGAAAATCTGCTGAAGGTTTCCTTTAGCCAGGTTTGTCTCTGGTTTAGTGCCGTCCTTCCGGAGCACTTTCTCAGGCGGAGACAGGGCTAATGCAAGGAACGGCCCGACGCACTGAATCGAAAGCAGCGCGACGTATGTGTTCAGGCTGACCTGGCCTTTATTGGTTCCGCTATAGTTCAGCGCGAAAACAATAGAGCCGGATATGATTCCACCAAATTTGTTGAGGAAGGCCCAGATACCGATGGAAAGGCCCCTTCTTGACTTTTCTGGGTAGCTCATCACAACCGCTCCCTCTGAAGTCCAGAATGCTGCTCCCGAGAAACCAAGAATAACGGAGGCAACCAGAATAAAGACTTGGTTGCCTGTCTTGCTGTTGTAATAGAGCGACGAAGAGTAGATAGCGTAGCCAATGCACCCGATGAACAGAGTCAGCTTCAGGCCGAACAGGTTGGCAAAAAGGAAAATATGGGCGCCAGGCCGGTCATCAAGGAGTTTATGATGACCGTCGAAACATAGTATGTGTGCGTAGTGGCCTGCCCTCCTGCTCCCAGGCCGGAGATGGCAGTATAAATACCAGGCTGCGTAAAGGATAGCAGCCCAATGAGGAAGGCCTGGGTCAAACTAGACCTGAAGATCTGGTGGGCGAGTTCTCTGGAAAGCATGTCTCGAAATAGAATTGTGTTTGGGATTTTATATCGGTTATCAGATGCATATCTTAGATAGCTTATCGGGAAAAAAGATAACATTATCGTGCGGTGAATGTTGCCCGAAGGGCAAACGAATGTGGAAACTGCCACAATCCGGTGGCGGGGTGGCGGGGTGGCGGGGTGGCG